>NC_084606.1:1613935-1631435 GCF_033807715.1 Cololabis saira
ATCCATCATCCATCCATCATCCATCCATCATCCATCCATCCATCCATCATCCATCATCCATCCATCCATCCATCCATCATCCATCCATCATCCATCATCCATCATCCATCCATCCATCATCCATCCATCATCCATCCATCCATCCATCCATCCATCCAGCCATCATCCATCCTTCCATCCTTCCATCATCCATCCATCCATCCATCCATCATCCATCCATCATCCATCCATCCATCCATCATCCCTCCATCCATCATCCCTCCATCATCCATCCATCCATCATCCATCCATCCCTCCATCCATCCATCATCCATCCATCATCCATCCATCCATCCATCCAGCCATCATCCATCCATCCATCATCCATCCATCCATCATCCATCATCCATCCATCATCCATCCATCATCCATCCATCCCTCCATCCATCCATCATCCATCCATCATCCATCCCTTTTTTTTTAGTTTAGTTTAGTTTATTCACTTACACACATGTGAATTGGTCTCCTGGAGAAGCTATCAAAAGCTTATGGTAGGAGCCAATGAACATACATACAGTAGGCAGGAATATATACATACACTTGCACTTAATACACACATAACACGACAAAACAACATGCACATTATACTAGACTACCACTTACATACAACATATCACATTACAAACACTTAACATGAAACATTTTGTGATCCCAGAGTGTACGTTTATATATATGAGCTTAATAATTGATTCTTTAACTGCCGTTTGAATATGGAGATGGACTGTGACTTTTTAAGGTTGTCATTCAGCTCATTCCAAATCTGTGGTCCCCGACACACAACACTCAAACTTGTTCCCACAAGTTTACGTTTTTTCCCTGTAATAAGGTGTTTGTGTCTAGTTTTGTGGGTGTGCTGGGGAACAGAGATTGGGATGAGTTGAGTTAGTCTGGGATTCAAACCTGAGACCACCTGATATATTGTACATGCATTATGGAAGTAGTTATATTCTTTGAGGCGAAGAATACCATAGTGGGCAAACAGATGTCGAGTAGGTGAGTTAAATTCAGTCCAAGAGATGGCACGGATAATTTTTTTCTGTAAAACTTCTAATTTTTTTAGATGACTGGGGTAAGTATTACACCAAATAATATTGCAGTAATTTAAATGATGTTCAAACAAAGTTTTGTAAAGAGTGAGAAGGGCAGAGCGTGGAAGCAGGTGTCTCAGTTTGAAAAACAGACCGACATATTTAGATAATTTTTCCACAAGGTGATCTATATGACATTTAAAATTTAGACAGTCATCAATGAGGACCCCAAGGAACTTTGTAGAGTTTACTCTCTTTATTTCTTCATCATTTATTACGATCTGAAAGGCCAAATTTTCCATATTTATTCGTTTATAAGTGTCCACTTTAGAGAGCTCACCATTAAGGAGATCTTGGAGTTCATGAATGTCATTATGCGATACAAAAAGGTTTGTATCATCAGCAAAAATGATTTTTTGGAAGACGTTTGACCCTCCATCCATCCATCCCTCCATCCATCCATCCCTCCATCCATCCATCATCCATCCATCATCCATCCATCCATCATCCATCCATCATCCATCCATCCATCATCCATCCATCATCCATCCATCATCCATCCATCCATCATCCATCCATCATCCATCCATCATCCATCCTTCCATCATCCATCATCCATCCATCATCCATCCATCATCCATCCATCATCCATCCATCCATCCATCATCCATCCATCATCCATCCATCATCCATCCATCATCCATCCATCATCCATCCTTCCATCATCCATCATCCATCCATCATCCATCCATCATCCATCCATCATCCATCCATCCATCCATCATCCATCCATCATCCATCCATCCATCCATCATCCATCCATCATCCATCCATCCATCCATCATCCCTCCATCCATCCCTCCATCGTTTTTCTGCTAAGAGCTACGGTTTCATCACAGGGTGAAGTTATTTCAGGCTTGTCAAAACCGAAAATCTAGCTGACTCATTCCAATACAGTATATACAGCATAATACAGTATACACTTCCGGGTCATGTGACCCAGAACTGGTCACATGACCCATTAATGCACATTAGCCCCGCCCCTTCTTCTGATTGGCTGATACGTTAAAGTCCAATATCTTTTGAATGGTTTGACATACAGAGACATGGGTGGTGTCAAATGACTAAGTATCGAGTCCCTGACCCTCATTGGTGCAAATTAGCCCCGCCCCTTCTTCTGATTTGCTGATACGTTAAAGTCCAATATCTTTTGAATGGTTTGACATACAGAGACATGGGTGGTGTCAAATGACTAAGTATCGAGTCCCTGACCCTCATTGGTGCAAATTAGCCCCGCCCCTTCTTCTGATTGGCTGATACGTTAAAGTCCAATATCTTTTGAATGGTTTGACATAGAGAGTCATGGGTGGTGTCATTGGACTCGGTATTGAGTCCTTCACCTTTATTGCTTGTAAAATGTACACAAATTTGCAGCAGCCCGCCGTGGCACTCTCAAAATTTCTGCAAGAAATTGTCTAGTTAGTGCCTTGCTATTGCATAGCTTTGGAGGAGTCGTGCCTCTGGCCGGAGGCCAGAGGCACTATTGTTATTCTGCGGGTTTATTATTCCTCATTTTCCGGACAACTTTCGGTTCGCTACTCCTCCTAGAGCTTTGAGAAAACGCGAAAAGTAAAAACGTAGAAACATGCGCCTTAATCGGGAATCGTGTGCTATGACTTTTATAAGCAATTGGCGTGCACGTTTTTGCGCAACGTGCACAAACGTGCGCGCTAAAACCCATCCGGAATGCATTGGGAGAACTTTGGGGCCTCACCACTCGCACGCGGTTACTCGAAAAATTCTGAACCAAATTAGAAAGTTGTAGGCCCTGAATTTAACTACAGTCCTGTGGATTTTCAGAGCGATGGCACAAATAGTTTTTGCACGAAGTGCAAAAACATTTCAAAATTTCCCAAACTAATGGGGAGATCACGTCCCATGTATTCCTATGGCGCCATTCAAAGCGGATGGGAGAAAAAAGACGAAATTCACCTTTTTTCTCAGTCACGTATCTTTCTCATACTTGCACGTAGAAATGTCATTCAAACTTCAAAACGGAGGAAAACTTCTGTTCTCTCTCTGAACCTGGAACTGTTTTTTCCTAAAATGTACACTTTTCAAGATATGAGCCCTCAAGCGAGGACTGGAAATCACTTTTTTGTCAAATCTTCAGTGCGGTTCGAATTCATTAGAGTGGAGAGACTTTCGAAAAATGATCATAATTTTTATTTGTAACTCGAGCTCACGGGCAAACCGTAAAAGCTAGAAAGATAATTTTTGGTCAGAATGTAGACATGGATGTTGAGATTCATAAAATGTGACTTTGACAGGCGTGGTGTGCACACAATTTTAACGGGGGGCCCAACAGACACGCCAAATCCTGTCTCGCTCTCCATTGAGTCCCATGTTAAATGAAGTTTTCTTCAAAAAAATCTCATTTTTGTTTTCGAATTGCCGTTACTAACACATTTTAAGGAATATCTGAATGAAAATAAGATTGACAGAATGTTCTGGGTTCTCCGTCTCTCACGATGTTTTCATTTTTCTGCTAAGAGCTACGGTTTGACCGCAAAGTGGAGTGATTTGAGGTTTGTCACAACCGAAAATCTAGCTGTCATTCCCGCTCCCTCTGTATCAGGTTCTTGTTGCCCCTAACAACCAGAGCACAGCTGTGCTGATTAGACTGACCCAGACCTGGTCACATGACACAGTCATTACAGACTTCATGTAATATAACCTGGAAAATGGAGGAATCTGAACCCTGACCTTTTGACCTTACATGATCCCCAGTCCTGCTGGGAACAGGTTCATTGGATATATATGTATATTATTATTATTATACATATAAATATTTACATTTGTATATTATATATACAAATTAGCCCCGCCCCTTCTTGTGATTGGCCGATACGTTATAGTCCAATATCTTTTGAATGGTTTGACATACAGAGACATGGGTGGTGTCAAATGACTAAGTATCGAGCCCCTGACACTCATTGGTGCAAATTAGCCCCGCCCCTTCTTCTGATTGGCTGATACGTTAAAGTCCAATATCTTTTGAATGGTTTGACATACAGAGACATGGGTGGTGTCAAATGACTAAGTATCGAGTCCCTGACCCTCATTGGTGCAAATTAGCCCCGCCCCTTCTTCTGATTGGCTGATACGTTAAAGTCCAATATCTTTTGAATGGTTTGACATACAGAGACATGGGTGGTGTCAAATGACTAAGTATGGAGTCCCTGACCCTCATTGGTGCAAATTAGCCCCGCCCCTTCTTCTGATTGGCTGATACGTTAAAGTCCAATATCTTTTGAATGGTTTGACATACAGAGACATGGGTGGTGTCAAATGACTAAGTATCGAGTCCCTGACCCTCATTGGTGCAAATTAGCCCCGCCCCTTCTTCTGATTGGCTGATACGTTAAAGTCCAATATCTTTTGAATGGTTTGACATACAGAGACATGGGTGGTGTCAAATGACTAAGTATCGAGTCCCTGACCCCCATTGGTGCAAATTAGCCACGCCCCTTCTTCTGATTGGCTGATACGTTAAAGTCCAATATCTTTTGAATGGTTTGACATACAGAGACATGGGTGGTGTCAAATGACTAAGTATCGAGTCCCTGACCCTCATTGGTGCAAATTAGCCACGCCCCTTCTTCTGATTGGCTGATACGTTAAAGTCCAATATCTTTTGAATGGTTTGACATACAGAGACATGGGTGGTGTCAAATGACTAAGTATGGAGTCCCTGACCCTCATTGGTGCAAATTAGCCCCGCCCCTTCTTCTGATTGGCTGATACTTTAAAGTCCAATATCTTTTGAATGGTTTGACATACAGAGACATGGGTGGTGTCAAATGACTAAATATCGAGTCCCTGACCCTCATTGGTGCAAATTAGCCCCGCCCCTTCTTCTGATTGGCTGATACGTTAAAGTCCAATATCTTTTGAATGGTTTGACATAGAGAGTCATGGGTGGTGTCAAATGACTAAGTATCGAGTCCTTGACCTTCATGGGTGCATCCCGCGATCATCCGGCAGTAGTCCGTGGCACTTCAAAATTTCCCGGGAATTTTGGTCTAGTTTTTCTTATTATTATTCATTTTCCGGAAAGATTTCGGTTCGCTACTCCTCCTACAGCTTTGAGAAAACGCGAAAAGTAAAAACGTAGAAACGTGCGCCTTAAGCGGGAATCGTGTGCTATGACTTTTATAAGCGATTGGCGTGCACGTTTTTGCGCAACGTGCAAAAACGTGCGCTTTTAGCGCCATCCGGAATGCATTGGGAGAAGTT
Source organism: Cololabis saira (assembly GCF_033807715.1). Lineage (NCBI taxonomy): Eukaryota > Metazoa > Chordata > Actinopteri > Beloniformes > Belonidae > Cololabis > Cololabis saira. The sequence goes on from NC_084606.1 coordinate 1,619,302, forward strand.
TGGGGCCTCACCACTCGCACACGGTTACTCGAAAAATTATGAACCGATTAAGAAAGTTGTAGGCCCTCTATTTAACTACAGTCCTGTGGATTTTCAGAGCGATGGCACAAATAGTTTTTGCACGAAGTTGGGACCTTCATTGGTGCAAATTAGCCCCGTAATCATCCGGCAGTAGTCCTGTGGCACTTCAAAATTTCCCGGGAATTTTGTCTAGTTATGGGCATGCCAAGTAGTGGCATGACCATATTGCAATCGTCCAGAATGGCCCAAAGGGCAATGTTGCTAGCATTTTGCTAACAAGCTAAAGTCGCAAAAGTCTCACGTCACACCAGCTGGTGTACAGCATGACCCCGCTCGGATGTGGAAAAAAAAATCCCCAAAAAATAAAACACGCCTGAAAAAATTAGGAAAAACATGAAAATGAAGGCGATATATTAGTATACAGAATAGGTTTCCCTTTTCTTATTATGGGCATGCCAAGTAGTGGCATGACCATATTGCAATCGTCCAGAATGGCCCAAATGGCAATGTTGCTAGCATTTTGCTAACAAGCTAGACGCCAAAAAGCGCGCCCACCCTTCATCTGGTTGGTTCAGACAGAAAAAACTTTGCGCCTCAAGCCCCACGATACGCTTTGACATACATGAACGAAAATCGGTACACACCTGTATCATGTCGCAACTTAAAGAAAAGTCTCTTGGCGCCATGGCCGAAACCGAACAGGAAGTCGGCCATTTTAAACATTCTGAATTAATCGCGTAATTTTGGAGCAATATGAGCCATTCCTTCGAGAATTAATACAGCCCGAACCGTAACGTGCACCCAGGTGTGTTATACATCAAAATGTGCGTCTCCATCCTGCGACTACGCGCATTACTTTTCTCTTTCAAAAGTGTTAACGTGGCGACGCTAGACAGCAAAAAGCGCGCCCCCCTTCATCTGATTGGTCCATATTTGATAGTTCCCCAAAAGTCACCAAATGTTGCATGCAAGGCCTGGCGATAAATTTGATATTTCATGGTTTGCATTAATGGGCGTGGCCTAACGGCTCAACAGCGCCCCCTAAAATACTTTTCTCTGCCATAACTTTTGAATGGTTTGACATAAAGAGTCGTGGGTGGTGTCATCGGACTTGGTATTGAGTCCTTGACCATAATTGGTGTAAATTGTCCAACCAAACCGCACCCACTGTAGCCCGTTGCCTTTTCGATGACTATGTGCTTGTGCATGGGGTCCCGCAGGTATTGCACACAGATCAGGGACCACAATTTGAGGCAGAGGTCATACAGCGTCTTTGTCAATGGTTGGGAATTAAAAAGAAGCGCACCACTGCGTACAATCCGAAATCGGATGGCATGGTGGAGCGGCACAATCGGACCCTCATCGACCAATTGGCCAAGATACTGTTGACCCATGGAGGCAGGGGTGAAAATCCCGTTTCATAGTTGGTGGGGACAATAAACAGTAACATTTTAGAGAATAAATCCAGGGGGGGACAAGGAATAAAAGTTTTAGCCTTCCTTTAATACAGCATTTTGACATATTTTTTTTTTTTTTTTTTTTTTTTTTTAGCCTTTTATTATTTTATTTATTTTTTTTTATATTTATTGTTTTTCCTTTTACAAAGCATTTTTATAAAATAACAACATGAACATGGGGTGTTTTCTGTCACAATTTACAGCAAAGTAATTAACCAATCGAGTACAAAAGAAACTTAAACAAAATAAGGACGTTTCAGAGAGATGTACATTTTCCATTGCTTCCAGATGTCGTTGAATTTTGATTGCTGGAGCCTCATTGAAAAAGTGATTCTTTCCATTACATACAGATCATAAATAATATCATACCATTCATCTATAGATGGGGCGTCTGGCTTGAGCCACTTCTTTGTAATTGCTTTCCTTGCTGCTAGACTCAGTATTCCAAATATATATCTATTTTTCACATTTGCATTAGCCGAGTGTACCAGCCCAAAAAGAAGTTCGTCCCATTTAAATGTAATGTCAGTTCCAAATACAATTACTAGTTCTGAATATACCTTGCGCCAGAATATATTTATTTTTGGACAAGCCCAGAACAAATGATAGTGATTTGCTTCCTGAGAACTACACAACCTCCAACAGCTAGAAGATCCTGTATGGTGGCCATGCTGAGCAGGTGTAATGAAATATCTGGTGAGACACTTCCAGCCGAAAGATCTCCATGAGTTTGAGCATGATATCCTCCACTGAAATTCACAGTATTTAATCCAGGTATCTTCTGAAAGGCAGCTGTTGGTTTCCCTGTCCCATTTTTGTTTTATATATGTGGTATTCACTTTTTTTATTTCCTGCAGGCCTCTATAGAGTCTAGAGATGACTTTAAGCTTGGAGTCTGTTCTATACGCACTGATAAATACTTTTAATAAACTGTTGTCAAATGTCTTTTGACTTTTTAATATAGTGCTGTTTAGATGGTGGCGTACCTGAAGAAATCTAAAAAAGTCACTATTATTGAGACCATGTAGTCTTTTCAACTCCTCAAAGCTCTTCAGTGTTGTCTGTTTGAACAAGGTACAATATGAGGAGAGACCCCGGCTAACCCATCCCCTATAGTTGGCATCCATCTTATTTGGGGCAAAGTCAAGATCGTAGCAGCACCATTTCAAAATCTTTACCTCTTCTAACATATCATTTCTAGTGATAACGTTTAACCATGTTTTCAGTGATAAGTTGATCCATTTATTTCCTGTTTCCATCAAACTTTTAATTTGTCTTTTATCTCCTATTCTTGCTTGAATTGGCATCGTCCCCGATATGTTTTCCTCGATTTCCTTCCATCTTGCCTTGTAATCTGAGACGCACCAACAGAAAAGGATCCTTAGCTGGGCCGATACATAATAATCTTTTAGGCAGGGAAGAGCCAGTCCACCCTTATTTTTTGATAATTGAAGAGTTTGGAACCTTATTCTCGGTTTTTTCCCCTGCCAAATATAACGTGACAATAATTTATCCCATTCATTGAATTGTTTATCATTAATTTCAATTGGGAGGGTCTGAAATAGATATAATATCCTTGGCAAGATGTTCATTTTTACCGATTCAATTCGAGATTCAAAACTTAATATTGGAATAAGATTCCATCTTTTCATGTCTTCTTTTAATTTCTTATTCAATAGATCAAAATTTAAGTTGTATAAGTTTGATACATTTTTTGGGATGTTTACTCCCAGATACTTCATATGCTCCAGATCCCATTTCAGTTGAATCTTAGAAGTAATGTTTTGGCTAGGTTTGTAATTGAAGTTTAGTACTTGGGTCTTTTGAATGTTAAGTTTATAGCCTGAGACCGAGCCAAAAGCATCTAAGAATGATAGTAGCTTCAAAATTGAGTTTTCGGGGTTTGACAGACTAATTAAAACGTCATCAGCAAATAAAGAAATCTTGTATTCTTGGTCTAATATTTTTATTCCAGTGATATTATTGTTCTGAGTAATCCCCTGACTTAACGGTTCAATAAACAATGCAAACAACAATGGGCTCAATGGGCAGCCCTGTCTGGTCCCTCTTTCCAGGCCAAATTGGTTTGAAATTGATCCATTTATTTTTACTCTAGCTTTCGGTTTATTATATAGTGCTTTAATAGTTTTAATAAAAATATGATACAAATTTGTCCAATAGTCGAAATAGGAACTCCAAGTTAACCTGATCAAAAGCCTTCTCGGCATCAAGACTTAAAATTACTGCCTGGAGTTTATTTTTGTTTATCTCATCAATCACATGAAGCGTTCGGCAAATGCTATCTTGGGTCTGTCTTTGCTGTATAAAACCTGTTTGATCTAGACTTATTATCTGAGGAAGAATATTTTCAATTCTTTTTGCCAAAATGTGGGTAAAGATCTTATAGTCTTGGTTCAAAACACTTATCGGCCGATAGTTTCCACAGTCTAACTTGTCTTTACCCTCTTTCGGTATCACGGAGATTACTGCTTCTTTCCAAGAGACAGGAACAATGCCAGTTTTAAGCACATGGTTGTATGTGGTTTTCATTCTAGGGGTGAGTAAGTCCTTCATCTCTTTGTACCACTCTGCTGGAAATCCGTCTGGCCCTGACGCTTTGTTTATCTTTGAATGTGATATTGCCCTTTTAATTTCTTCATCTGTAATTTCCCCAATTAGAATCTTGTTTTGTTCTTCAGTCACTTTGGGTAATTTTATGAGTTTTATAAAATCTTCCATCTCTTTTTCGTCTGTTTTGGGTTGGGTATATAGATTTGTGTAGAATGTTTCAAAGGTTTGTTGGATATCTTTTATTTTGTAGTGTGTAGAGTTAGTAATGTGGTCCCTTATTTTATGAATTGTATTTTCTGCCTGTTGCTTTTTTAATTTGTAAGCTAATAATTTAGCTGATTTATTTCCGGTTTCATAGTATTTTTGTTTTAGAAAGGTTAATTTTTTTTTAATATCATTCGAGTAAATTTCATTCAATTCGTTTTTTTTCTTACTCATTTCCATTTTTACTCCTGGATTTAATGTCTTTTTATGTGCGTTCTCTAATTTTCCCAGTTCCGACTGTAGCTGTTCAATTTTTGCCTTTCTCTTTTTTTTCAAATTCGAGCAGTAGGCTATTAGTTTTCCCCTTAGAACCACTTTGCAAGCATCCCAAAGAGTCTGTGGGGAAACTTCTCCGTTGTCGTTTTCATCAAAATATTGCTTTATGTCTGTTCTTATTTGTTCCCGCATTGGATCTAGAATCCCTGTATTCAGGCTCCAAATTGTCCTCTTTTTTTCGGTGTCTAATGTTATATTTAAGTAGACTGGTGCATGATCAGATAGATCCATAGTCCCAATATTGCAATTTGTAACCCTGTAAATGTCCCTTTGATACATAAGGTAATAATCAAGCCTAGAATAAATCAAATGTGGGTGAGAAAAAAAGGTGAAGTCTTTTTTAGTCGGATTCAGTATCACAGAGACCGAACTCCCTCATCATTGTTTTTATATTTTTGGTAGTCTTCTTCTCTCCCGTGTAGCAGGGTTTTGATGTGTCCAGGGTTGGGTGTAGTCTAACATTGAAGTCTCCACCACAGATTAGGGTACCCTGCGCCTCCGAGACTAATAACTCGAAAATTTGTTTGAAAAATGTCCACTCTGATAGTGGAGGAGCGTAAACATTCAAGAAGGTAACTAAAGCCCCCTGTAGATAACCTCGGACCAGAACGAATCTCCCATCTAAGTCTTTCTTTTCATAAATGCACTCAAAATTTAATTTCTTAGAAATTAAGATTACCACCCCTCTCTTTGAGCCTTGTCTACAGGAAGACGAGTACTGATTAAATCGCCATCGTATAAGTTTTTCATGTTCAGAGTTTGATAAATGTGTCTCTTGAGGGAGAGCTATTTCTACTTCTTCCCTCTTTAATTTTGCCATAATTTTGCTTCTCTTGATTGGATTGCCTAGACCATTTACATTATATGTAATGACCTTAATTGACTTGGTATTTTGCATTATATGTCATTTAAGTATAATTGAAGTCTGTAACGCCATAAAAAAGAAGAGAAAAAGAAAAAAAAAGACTTTTACACCCACTGGTGCTGTGGGTAACAGTAGCACCAACACAAACATTAACTACAACAAAAACATAACAAAAATACACACTGGCTTCCAACGATGAGGCCTCTTTCATGGCCTTATAACTCAGATGGAACTTGAGTTTAGAGGGAAAGTCTCTTCCACCTGGCGATGGGGGAGGGCCCTCTTCAGCCTCTAAGCTGATAGACAGGTCCAGTGTCCAATGAGGTGTCCCGATTTCACTTTTTTATTCCTTTTGCCCTTAAAATTATCTATTTGTAGTATTACACAAATAACCTCACAGAATATATATTTTCTAGTATACGACTCTCTCATCTCAATGTCTAGTGGCATGGAGGAATATGTATATAATCATTAAATTAATTAAATTCTCGATACTTATCCGGTGTCCTGACGTCGGAATCTTTGAAGTGACTCTTTGAAGCCGCGCTTGGCGCTCGGGTTCTCCCGGTTTCCTCGCCGTCCGCCGGCGGGTTGCCAAGTCAGCCGGCTGATCTGATCCAAAAGAGAAGCTGGGTTTTTCAGAACCGTCACCGGGATCCCCTTCGCTGCCATATCCTCGGTCGCCGCCTCTGCCGAGTTGTATGTCACCGCGCCTTCCTTGTAGTGCGCCCGCAGCCTGGCCGGGAACGGGGTCTGAAACCGTATGTTTCGCTCCTTCAGCGCAGCCTTCGCCTCCGTGTATTCCCTCCGCCTCCTCAGCAGCTCCGGTGCGTAGTCGTGATCCATCTGTATCTTCTTCCCTTGGAAGTCGATTCCCTTTCTTTGCCACGCTTTCTTGATCACCTCTTCTTTCATTTTAAAGCTCGAGAATTTAACCACGATGGATCTCGGCGGGGCTTCAGCCGGGGGTCTCGTGCTGAGCGCCCGGTGCGCCCTCTCGATATTCAGGGCTGTGGAGGACAGGAGCTCCAGGCCTTTAATTAACAGATCTTCCACGAATGTAGTCATTGTTTCCGTGCCTTCTTCAGCTCCCTCCTTCACCCCGTACAGTCTGACGTTCTCCCGCCGGGAGCGCCCCTCCTGGTCCATCAATTTAGCTTCTGTTCGGATCTGAAGTTTCACCAACTCAGTCAAAACCCCCTCCGTAGACTGGATTCGAGTCTCCGCTGCGTCTATGCGCTCCTCCGTCTCCTCCACTCGTTTGTAGATCTTATTAATGTCTTCGCTGATGTCGGTTAGTTTCTGGTTGGAGTCTTTTCTAAACTCTCGTAGCTCTTTTAGGATAATTCCGAGATTAACATCGTGGCTCTGTTCCGGGTCAGTCGGCTGCGTGTCCGCTAGCATGTCGTCGCCAGCTTGTGACAGTCGCTCCTCTTCCATATCGTCGTTTTCCTTCCTTTGTGTGACACTTTTCTTTGCTTTCCTGGCCATCATTTTTGGTCCGTCTCCTTTACATGTATATTTACGCTCCACAGAGGAATTTCGAGTCGTGGTGGGGCCGTTTTTAATTTTTATCGTCGGGACCCTGTCAGTCTATGCTGCCATCACTCTGCCAGCCAGACCGGAAGCCCATTTTGACATTTTCATCTCTATCTCAAACAGGCAGAAGACCTTTCTTAGAGCAATACAAAACAATGGTATTAGGTGGAAGGTGCAATAATACACACATCTGACATAATACACTGATACAAAAACCCACAATCTGTAGAAGAATATCTGTCTTATTTCTAGTTAAAATGTCTCATTTTTAGTTAAAAAAAATCTCATTACACTTAAAACAAGACTCATCACTGGAAAAAAAACAACAATTTTCACCTGTTTCAAGTAGATTTTCACTTGAAATAAGTAGAAAAATCTGCCAGTGGAACAAGATTTTTTTGCTTGTAATGAAAAGATAAATCTTGTTCCACTGGCAGATTTTTCTACTTATTTCAAGTGAAAATGTACTTGAAACAGGTGAAAATTGTTGTTTTTTTCCAGTGATGAGTCTTGTTTTAAGTGTAATGAGATTTTACTGTTTATTATTATTTTCGATTTCGGTTTGGGCCACAAATGTTCATGTTGGTGCATCACTACTAAATACTACTGCATTGTTCCAAAATTATGAATTCTGTCTCAAATTATTCTAGGGGGGGACAGCTTTACTAATGGGGGGGACTTGTCCCCCCTGTCCCCCCCGGGATTTTCGCCCCTGCTATGGGGGTGAATGGGACATGTATCTTAAACAGGTGGCATTCGCATACAACACGTCAAAGCATACCAGTACTCGCTTCACTCCGTACTACCTCATGCATGGTCGGGAGGCGCGTGTTCCCGCTGAGGTGCTGGTACCATCTGCAGTCCGGGCATCGCAGGGTGCAGGGTCACTCACCGATTATGTTTCCAGTACGGCACAGCGCCTGGAGGTGGCTTTTAACACCGCTCCCCTCAACTCTGAGGGGGCACATGATAGACAGAAGCTTTATTACGATAGAAGGGTTTGTCATCACGCGTTCGGCGAGAATGCATTGGTGTGGCTTAATGATCCTACGGAAAGCCGTACCAAATTAGCACCACACTGGAAGGGCCCGTATAGGGTTGTACAGGTGTTAGATTCGGGGGGTGAGGCAGCGCTTACCTACCGCATTGACAGTCCACTGAATCCGCTGGTATATAAATGTGTGTGTGTGTGTGTGTGTGTGTGTGTGTGCGCATGTGTGTATGTGTGTGTGTAAGGACTTGTCCTGCTGCTCTACGGGGACCGAGTCTCGTCTGGAACCCCCCGGGAGAGGACACGTTTACCGTGCGTTTTGCGTGCGTTCGTGCGTTTTTTTCGTGCGTTTTTTCATGCGTTTTTTCGTGCGTTCGTGCGTTTTTGCGTGCGTGCGTTTTGCGTGCGTTTTTCGTGCGTTTCTTCGTGCGTTCGTGCGTTTTTTCGTGCGTTCGTGCGTTTTTTCGTGCGTGCGTGCGTTTTTTCGTGCGTGCGTGCGTTTTGCGTGCGTTTTTCCGTGCGTGTGTGCGTTTTGCGTGCGTTTTTTCCTGCGTTCGTGCGTTTTTTCGTGCGTGCGTGCGTTTTGCGTGCGTTTTTTTGTGCGTGCGTGCGTTTTGCGTGCGTTTTTCATGCGTGCGTGCGTTTTGCGTGCGTTTTTCATGCGTGCGTGCGTTTTGCGTGCGTTTGTGCGTTTTTTTGTGCGTTCGTGCGTATTTGCGTGCGTGCGTGCACTCGTTTTGCGTGCGTTCATGCGTTTTTGCGTGCGTGCGTGTGTTTTGCGTGTATTTTGCGTGCGTTTTTTCGTACCTGCGTGCGTTTTGCGTGCAAGCATGCGTTTTTTCGTGTGTTCGTTCTTTCGTGCGTTTTCGACATTTACACTTTTTTCTCAAAATTTAACCTTTTTCTTAAAATTTCAACTTTTTTCTCAAAATTTCAACTTTTTTCTCAAAATTTTGACTTTTTTCCTCATGTCCTACTACGCAGGTGGTCCATCACGATCGCCTGAAACGTTACACGCTGCCGCTGCCATCACCTACCTCCCTTCCGTTACCTCCATCTCCCTCTGATCCTGGTGTCTCGTTTGGGGTTGATGATGATTGGGGGAAGTCAGTGTCTAGCCCAGGGGTCGGCAACCCGGGGCTCTAGAGCCGCATGAGGCTCTTTAGCGCCGCCCTAGTGCCTCCTGGAGCTTTTTCGAAAATGTTTGACCTTTTTTTTTTTCTTTTTTTCCTTTTTTTCTTCTTCCTTTCTCCTTTCCTTTTTAATCTCGACATTTCGACTTTTTTCTCGAAATTTCGACTTTTTTCTCGACATTTCGACTTTTTTCTCGACATTCCGACTTTTTTCTCAAGATTTTACTTCAACATTAATCTCGACATTTCGACTTTTTCTCAACATTTTGACTTTTTTCACGGATTTTGACTATTCCCTTGACATTTTGACTTTTTCTCAACATTTCAACTTTTTTCTCTAAATTTTGACTCTTTTCTCAACATTTTGACTTTTTTCTTGACATTTTGACTCTTTTCTCAACATTTCGACTTTTTTCTCGACGTCTTTTGTTAAAATGTTTGTTTTATGTTGACGCAGCGTGTCAATCAGCTGATTGGTAACAGCTGATGCTGCGGTGAGGAACGCACATTCAGTGCGCAAGTACTGTTTAGTTTAAATGCTTGAACTATTTAATCAGTACATTTATGGATGTTAATAATTATTTTCTGTGTAAATGATAACCTGTAATAAGAGCTCTGGCCTTATGTTTGACCAGGCCAGGTTTTGTGATCCCGGATGGTGAGCTATTCCAGAATCCAGTGATCAGGAGTCTACGTGGAGGAACCAGGAATCATACTCAACAGTAATTATGTGTCTGCCACAGCGGTAGACCGGGTTAGGGTTAGGGTTAGGGGTTAGGGTTAGGGTTAGGGTTAGGGTTAGGGGTTAGGGGTTAGGGTTAGGGTTAGGGTTAGGGGTTAGGGTTAGGGTTAGGGGTTAGGGTTAGGGTTAGGGGTTAGGGTTAGGGTTAGGGTTAGGGTTAGGGGTTAGGGTTAGGGTTAGGGTTAGGGTTAGGGTTAGGGTTAGGCCACTGCAGCAAACCCCCCCCATTCATCTCTTCTGCCCCATTCACTCAACCAAACGCTTGGACCCAGCACCCAGATTGACTAATAGACTAATAGACTGCCTGACTGCTTTGACCGGTGCTGAGGAACCAGAACTGTGAAGAACAGTGAACTTTATTTTTTGAGTGGGGAACCCACATTCATTGTTTATATTTTGGCGGGTTGTTTTGTTGTTTTTGGGATGGTTTTGAGTTGATGTATTTTCTTTTATTCCACACATTGAGTAAATAGTGTGGAACAGAACAGAATTGAAGCTAATGGTGCACCTGACATAAGCTAACTAAGCTGAAGTCATTGTTTATATTTTTTTGTTAATTTGAATTCCAATACTTGAAGAAAGTTTATTTACGTGGCCATATTTATTTTTCAACGTTTGAGTAATTTAATTTGTGTTTTTTCTAATACACGGTACCTAAACTGAAGCCATCTGCCTCTGTGTCTTCATTCATTGTGCATCATACGTGTTCTCCTCGGCTGAGTCTAGTCTTCTGAGGTTACTAGCCTACCTCTAGCTATTTGCTGCATTTTATTTCAGTAGTTACAGCCAAATATATGCTACATGTACTTCAACATTAATCGTGACATTTCAACTTTTTTCTCGAAATTTTGACTTTTTTCTCGACATTTCGACTTTTTTCTCGAAGTGCATAATGAAAAGCTTACCGGTATACAAGACTTTTCATTTTTTGCGGCTCCAGACATATTTGTTTTTTGTGTTTTTGGTCCAATATGGCTCTTTCAACATTTTGGGTTGCCGACCCCTGGTCTGGCCCGAGTCAGTCTCGGGTGGGACGCATTGTAAGACCCCCCACATATCTGCAAGATTTTGTCACATATTGAATATGTACGGCCTAGGTTTGTGTAGGTGTCTGTTGGTCCGGGAGGACCGAGTTCTGGTTTACTGTGGCGTTAAGTCGTGTAGTTGGCTCCTTAGGGAATGAGTTTCTTCTTTTGCTATGGGGGTATTTTCTGTTTTTTTGTCTTTCTTTTGCTTTTCTTTTTGGACTGTGTCCATGATTTTATATGTATTTACATTTCTAATAGAAACGGGACGTTTCCAGTTGAGGGGGGGACGTATGTAGCAAACTGAATTGCTGACTTTATTTAATTGATTTATTTTATTTCACGATATGTTATTGATATGAATCTGTTAGTCCCGCCCCTTGGCGGCCCGGAAGTGTCGGGGTGACGAGTTCCGCCTCGCGGGTTTTGTTGTCCGGCAGATGAGGTGTCAATAAAAGAGCCGTGCCGCACGGCTGAGTTCCGACCTGACTTTTCTCTCATTCTTGTCCACACTCATCAATACCGTGAGTAACCGCTCGGCTACAGTATTTCAACTTTATTGTCGAAATTTCGACTTTAATCACGAAATTTCGACTTTAATCACGAAATTGAATTTCGACGTTATTCACGAAATTTCGACTTTATTCACGAAATTTCGACTTTAATCACGAAATTGAATTTCGACTTTATTCTCGAAATTTCGACTTTAATCACGAAATTGAATTTCGACTTTATTCACGAAATTTCGACTTTAATCACGAAATTAAATTTCGACTTTAATCACGAAATTGAATTTCGACTTTATTCTCGAAATTTCGACTTTAATCACGAAATTGAATTTCGACTTTATTCACGAAATTTCGACTTTAATCACGAAATTAAATTTCGACTTTAATCAAGAAATTGAATTTCGACTTTGTTCACGAAATTTCGACTTTATTCACGAAATTTCGACTTTGTTCTCAAAATTTCAACTTTATTCACGAAATTTCGACTTTAATCACGAAATTGAATTTCGACTTTGTTCTCGAAATTTCGACTTTATTCACGAAATTTCGACTTCAATCACGAAATTGAATTTCAACTTTATTCTCCAAATTTCGACGTTAATCACGAAATTGTATTTCAACTTTATTGTCGAAATTTCGACTTTATTCACGAAATTTCGACTTTAATCATGAAATTGAATTTTGACTTTGTTCTCGAAATTTCGACTTTATTCAAGAAATTTCAACTTTAATCACGAAATT
>NC_084606.1:1636435-1667380 GCF_033807715.1 Cololabis saira
CTTACCTGTAGGAGCAACAACAAGTCACAGTAAACCATGAACATAATTTGCAACAACAATAACATGTTTAACATGTTTTTAGACGGTTTTAACTTGACAACATTAACAATCTAAATCGACCAAAAAGAGACAACAGAAAAAAACTGTCAGTGGCAAAGAAAATGATAACTAGTTTGGCCCTAATTCACGTTCATAGTATTTTTACAGGTTCCTCGGCCTCCACACACACACACACACACACACACACACACACACACACACACACACACACACACACACACACACACACACACGCTGTCTCTGCGTCGATTTAACGTGCAACCATAAATCAGGCTTTACCTATTCATTTATGTGCGCTGGGCGCAGAGCGGAGCTCAGCGGCGGACGAGAGGCGCCTGCCGCAGGGTTTGCGCTGAAACATTGTCTCCAATAACACCAGAAAAAGTCGCTAGATTTGTCGCTAGTCGCTTTTTTGAAAAAAAGTCGCTAGGGCTGTTCGATTAATCGATTTTAAATCTTAATCGCAATTATGTAATTAGAACGATGTTAAAACGTGAAAATCGTAAAATCGATTTTTCACTTTCACTTTTTTTACTTGTTTTTTTTTTTTTTTACCTTTTCTGCACACATATTAATGATTGATACCATATTAATGATTGATGGAAATACCTCTCAATACCTGCGACAAGTGCCCCATGGGAGAGGCTCTTTAGTGTAGGAGGGGGCGTGGTAACCATGGTGATATACTAACATGGGAGAGGCTCTTTAGTGTAGGAGGGGGCGTTGGAACCATGGTGATATACTAACATGGGAGAGGCTCTTTAGTGTAGGAGGGGGCGTTGTAACCATGGTGATATACTAACATGGGAGAGGCTCTTTAGTGTAGGAGGGGGCGTTGTAACCACGGTGATATACTAACATGGGAGAGGCTCTTTAGTGTAGGAGGGGGCGTTGTAACCATGGTGATATACTAACATGGGAGAGGCTCTTTAGTGTAGGAGGGGCCGTTGGAACCATGGTGATATACTAACATGGGAGAGGCTCTTTAGTGTAGGAGGGGCCGTTGGAACCATGGTGATATACTAACATGGGAGAGGCTCTTTAGTGTAGGAGGGGCCGTTGGAACCATGGTGATATACTAACATGGGAGAGGCTCTTTAGTGTAGGAGGGGGCGTTGTAACCATGGTGATATACTAACATGCCACCGCTAGACCGGCTCGTGTTCCAGCAAAAAACTTGCAAATGTGAACAGCAAATGTAATGAGTGACATTCCACACCTCTACCTCCTTCATGGGTCATTATTATTTAGCATGCAAAGACCCAGTTTAGTTTAATTAGAAAATGTCTTGTTTTATTTAATTGGAAATATAACTTACTGTATGTTTGCAAGTGCTGATTTGCTGATTTTTTTTTTTTCAGAGATAAAACTTTATATTTTATTATATTTTTTCAACTTTTTTTTACAGAGTTTTGCACTTTATTCATTCATTTTTGGTTTAATAAGAGCAAAGTTTGCACTTAAAGCCCTATGGGGCAAATGTTCAATAAAAAAACAGCATATTTGAAATCATTTCTTTGCCTTTTGTCAATTCACAAAATAATCGTAATCGAAAATCGGATTTTGAGAGAAAAAAAAATCGAGATTTTATTTTTGGGCAAAATCGAACAGCCCTAAAAGTCGCTATAGGGGTCTGAAAAGTCGCTAAATCTAGCGACAAAGTCGCTAAGTTGGCAACACTGGAATTACCCATCAGCCCCTGCTGCAGCTCCGTGTGTCACACATGTCTCGTTGTTTCACCGGCTAAACGTTTGTCTCATCTTTCTGTCTCCAGGACTGACTCCGCCCACCGGCCTGACTCCGCCCACCGGTGTCTCGTTAGCTCGCTAAGCCGCTAACGGCCCTTCAGACGGCAGACGGACGGAGGTGAAGATGTAGCGGCTCCGCCCTCGGGACTAGACGTCAGCGGCTACCGCTATAGCGTTAGCGGCAAGCAGCTGGTTAGCGGTGGCGCGGGGCTGAGCGCTAGCGGCGCGGGGGTGCGATGGAGTACCACTCCGGTGGCAGCCTGCCCCTGCTGGGGAGACCGCGCTACTGCCCCGGCGCTAGCGCTAATGCTAATGGAGGCTACCTGTGCGAGACGGGCCACTGCTGCGGAGAAACGGGCTGCTGCACGTACTACTACGAACTCTGGTGTAAGTATTAGCTGCTAGCACGTACTACTACGAGCTCTGGTGTGTGAGTAAGAGTACCTACGATACCTGGAATTAGGTGTAGCGATACTAGCATAGCGACACTAGCATAACGACACTAGCATAGCAACACTAGCGTAGCAATGCTAGCGTAGCGACACTAGCGTAGCGACACTAGCATAGCAACACTAGCGTAGCGACGCTAGCATAGCGACACTAGCATAGCGACGCTAGCATAGCCACACTAGCGTAGCAACACTATCATAGAGACACTAGCGTAGCGGCACTAGCGTAGCGACGCTAGCGTAGCGGCGCTAGCGTAGCGACGCTAGCGTAGCGGCGCTAGCGTAGCGACGCTAGCGTAGCGGCGCTAGCGTAGCGACGCTAGCGTAGCGACGCTAGCGTAGCGGCACTAGCGTAGCGACGCTAGCGTAGCGGCACTAGCGTAGCGGCACTAGCGTAGCGATGCTAGCGTCGCGACGCTAGCGTAGCGACACTAGCGTAGCGACACTAGCGTAGCGACACTAGCGTAGCGACGCTAGCGTAGCCAGACTAGCGTAGCAACACTAGCGTAGCGACGCTAGCGTAGCCAGACTAGCGTAGCGACGCTAGCGTAGCCAGACTAGCGTAGCGACACTAGCATAGCGACACTAGCATAGCGACACTAGCGTAGCGACACTAGCATAGCGACACTAGCGTAGCAATGCTAGCATACCGACGATAGAATAGCAACACTAGCATAGAGACACTAGCATAGAGACACACGCAGCAGCTAGTGTTTGTCCTCAGGTCCGGTTAGCATGCTAACTAGGGACGGTAATTGATAAGATTTTTTCGATTCCGATTCCATTTTCAATTCTGCTTAACGATTCGATTCTCATTTGGAAAAACGCAGAACAAACAATTTTAGTATCAACTTTGTTTTGTGTCTTTAAATAAAAACAATATAAGTGAGGTGTTAAGACGCCCCCCGGCGTCAGGCTCCTCCATGGGGCCAGGGGGGCCCAAAAATATATTTGTAATATGAATGAATGAATGAATGAATGAATGAATTAATTAATTAATGAAGTTTATTCAGTCATGACAACACAAAACAACACCAAAAATAACATTCTAAATCCATCTCTCTCTCAGAGCCGCCATGTTTGTTACACAAAAAACGTCTTTCTTTCTTTCTTTCTTTCTTTCTTTCTTTCTTTCTTTCTTTCTTTCTTTCTTTCTTTCTTTCTTTCTTTCTTTCTTTCTTTCTTTCTTTCTTTCTTTCTTTCTTTCTTTCTTTCTTTCTGGCTCATTTCCTTCCATCCTTCTGCGTCATCAACGGGAATTTATCATTTTTACCGCTAGATGACAAATTCTTACCGTGGGGAATTTTTTTGACGGTTTATCGTGAACGGTAAAATATCACCCATTCCTAGTTCTGAACTAGAACCGGTTCTGGATTCCCTAATGCTAACCTTGTGTTTTCCTCCAGGGTTCTGGCTGCTCTGGACTGTCCTGATCCTGTTTAGCTGCTGCTGCGCGTACCGCCACCGCCGCGCTAAGCTACGCGTCCAGCAGCAGCAGCGGCAGCGTGAGATTAGCCTGCTAGCTTACCACGGAGCCACCTCCTTCCCCTCGTCCATGCTGGACCTCAGTGAGTCACGTAGCTCAGCGATGCTAACAGCTAGTCTCTGGTATCTCAGCGATGCTAACAGCTAACCTTTTCTCCTGCAGGTTTCCTAGCGACGCTGAAGCTGCCGTCGTACGAGGAGGTGGCAGCGCAGCCGTCCACGCCTCCCCCGCCCTACAGCTCCGTGTTCACCCGTTACCCACAACCCCCCGGGGCGGCCGGCTCCGTGTTCACCACGCCCCGTTACCCACAACCCCCCGGGGCGGCCGGCTCCGTGTTCACCACGCCCCGTTACCCACAACCCCCCGGGGCAGCGGACCCCCACCTGCTGACGCTGCACCGGCCGCTGAGCGACGGCCGCTCATCGCTCAGCTCCGACAACAGGTAACGCGGTAGCTACGCTAGTGTTGCTACGCTAGAGTCGCTATGCTAGAGTCGTTACGCTAGTGTCGCTACGCTAGTGTCGCTCAGTTCCGACAACAGGTAATGTTAATAAGCTAGTGTTGCTACGCTACTGTCGTTACGCTCGTGTCGCTCAGCTCCGACAACAGGTAACGCGGTAGTGAAATGTTGAAAATGTTGATATTGTCGAATTGTATTTCAACTTTATTCTCGACATTTCGACTTTTCGGAAAAATTAAACCCGAATTATTATTTTCTTCTTCTTCTGCAGCTCCAGCTGCTCCTGCGACTCCTGCTGCCCGTCCTCCCCGTGTAGCTCCTCCCTCTCGCCGCCCGTCACCTACGAGACGGACACGAGCCCCGCCTCCACACCCGGCGAGGCCACGCCCCTCACGCTAGACCACGCCTCCACGCCCGGCGAGGCCACGCCCCTCACGCTAGACCACGCCTCCACGCCCAGCGAGGCCACGCCCCTCGCCCTGGACGTCGCCGTGGAGACGGTCGCTAACGCCGCGGCGGCCGTGTCGGTGGAGGTCGGAGACCCGGAGGAGCAGCTAGCCAGGGACTCGCCGCTAACCCCCGGCCAGTCCGTTACCGTGGCGATTTCAGGGTCTCTGCCCCCCCCCGGGGGCCCCCCAGACCCCTACGGGGCCCCCGAGGCCCTACAAGGTCTCGGGTCACCGAGAACTTTGGATCCGGCCCTGGTTCCACCTCCAGATGTTGAGAGAATGTTGTTTCTCCAAACGAGTCCAGGACTTGATTTAGTGCCACTTTGTGAACAGACGACCCCGAACCAAGACCAGGACCAGGTCCAGGTCCAGGACCAGGACCAGGTCCAGGACCAGGACCAGGACCTGTCCAACCTGACTAAGGTAAATTAATTATTACAAATTAATTACTACATTAATTATTCTGAATTAAATAATTCTGAATTAATTATTATTACTAATTAATTACTAAATCAATTATTCTGAATTAAATCATTCTGAATTAATTATTACTAATTAATTACTAAATTAATTATTCTGAATTAAATTATTCCAAATTACTAATTACTACATTAATTATTCTGAATTAAATCATTCTGAATTAATTATTACTAATTAATTACTAAATTAATTATTCTGAATTAAATAATTACGAATTAATTATTACTAATTCATTACTAATGTAATTATTCTGAATTAAATAATTCCCAATTCATTATTACTAATTAATTACTAAATTAATTATTCTGAATTAAATCATTCTGACTTAATTATTACTAATTAATTACTAAATTAATTATTCTGAATTAAATTATTCTGGCTTAATTATTATTAATTAATTACTAAATTAATTATTCTGAATTAAATCATTCTGAATTAATTATTATTACTAATTAATTACTAAATTAATTATTCTGAATTAAATAATTCCCAATTCATTATTACTAATTAAATACTAAATTAATTATTCTGAATTAAATAATTCCAAATTAATTATTAATAATTAATTACTATATTAATTATTCTGAATTAAATCATTCTGAATTAATTATTATTACTAATTAATTACTAAATTAATTATTCTGAATTAAATAATTCCCAATTCGTTATTACTAATTAATTACTAAATTAATTATTCTGAATTAAATAATTCCCAATTCGTTATTACTAATTAATTACTAAATTAATTATTCTGAATTAAATAATTCCCAATTCGTTATTACTAATTAAATACTAAATTGATTATTCTGAATTAAATGATTCCAAGTTAATTATTACTAATTAATTACTACATTATTCTGAATTAAATCATTCTGAATAAATTATTATTACTAATTAATTACTAAATTAATTATTCTGAATTAAATCATTCTGAATTAATTATTACTAATTAATTGTTAAATTAATTATCCCGAATTAAATAATTCCCAATTCATTATTACTAATTAATTACTAAATTAATTATTCCGAATTAAATAATTCCCAATTCCTTATTACTAATTAATTACTAAATTAATTATTCTGAATTAAATAATTCCAAATTAATTATTACTAATTAATTACAAAATTAATTATTCCAAATTAAATAATTCCGAATTAAATAATTCCCATTTCATTATTACTAATTAAATACTAAATTAATTATTCCAAATTAAATAATTCCGAATTAAACTACTTTCCTTGGAGTTTACATGGAAATAGTAATTCTGAATTGAGGTTTCCATGGAAACCAGGTTTGAAGGTTCTGATTTTAATTGAATTAATTCCATTTTGATGTTTCCTGCCATCTGTTTCCAGGTCCTGGTTCTGTCCGACCCGCCCGAAGCTCCGGCTCCGTCGCAGCTTCTTCCCCTGGTTCTGGTTCCGGTTCTGGTTCCGGTTCTGGTTCCGGATCTGGTTCCGGATCCGTCCGTCGTCCTCGTTCCGAGTCCAACACCTTCAAATACGAGCCGGAGCAGCGCCGCCGCGGCTTCACCCGCGGCTTCACCCGCGGCTTCACCCGCGGCTTCACCCGCGCTGCCTCGCGGCCAGGACCTGGATCTGGTCCAGACGGGTCCTGGTCCTGGACCTGGTCCTGGACCTGGTCCTGGTCCTAGTACGGGTCCGGGTCCTGGTCCTGCAGCTCCGGTTGGGACCGGATCGGCCGAGCCGGACCTCGTTGTTCCACAGTTGCCTTTAGGTACGTATTTATTTATTTCTATATGAATGTTATTGTGCATCAGGGCTGTAACGGTACACCAGGGCTGTAACGGTACACCAGGGCTGGGCCAGATATATGTTTATATATATATATATATATATATATATATATATATATATATATATATATATACATGCATGCATGCATGCATGTGTGTGTATATATATATATATATATATATATATATATATATATATATATATATATATATTATATATATATATATATATACATATTAGGGCTGGGCGATATGGACCAAAAGTCATATCTCGATATTTTCTAACTGAATGTTGATACTCGATATATATCGATATTTTTTCTGTGCCATAATTGGGGTTTCCCCCAAAGCATTATAGCATAGCATCTCTATTAGCATCTCTGTTAGCATCTCTGTTAGCGTCATTTCTTAAGGTCTGCACAATATCAACATGTATAAAACAAATGAAATAAAAATAAACTGCCTGCATATAGAGAATAAAAATGCTTCTTGAATAAAATAAAACAAATATCCCTTTCCTGCATAACATCCATCCATCCATTATCTATACCCGCTTTATCCCTTGCGGGGTCACGGGGGTCTGCTGGAGCCTATCCCAGCTCACTACAGGTGAGAGGCAGGAGTTACACCCTGGACAGGCAGACTTTTCCACTGAGGTTGACAGTTGTGCAAATAACAAAACATTTGTGCAAATCTCAAATAAAACATTCAAGTCAATTTGTCACAAAATAAGCTATATCAAAATCATAAAAAAAAAAAAAAATCATTTTTTTTTTTTTTTTTTTTAAATCGATATAAACGATATTGATTCGTACCATATTGCGTTTGAAAATATATCGATATATATTAAAATCTCGATATATCTCCCAGCCCTAATATATATATATATATATATATATATATATATGTATATACATATAAATATATATATATATATATATATATATATATATATATATATATGTATATATATATATATATATATATATATATATATATATATATATATATATATATACATATATATATATATATATATATGTATATGTATATACATATTTATATCTAATATACATATATATAAACATACATATATATGTATATGTATGTTTATATATATATATACATATATGTATGTATGTGTATATATATATATATATATATATATATACATATATGTATGTATATATATATATATATATATATATATATATATGTATATAACCATGTTCAAATAACGGATTCATTCATTCATCCCTTCCTTCACAGACGTCCGGGCCGGTTTGAGATCTGGATCAGGATCTGGATCGGCGCCGAGTCCTCGTCCCGCCGTGGCGGTGCAGTCGGAGGGTTGCCGGGCCAATTCCCCGTCGCCGGCGTCGTTGCTCCTGGACCCGCTCAAAGCCGGCTCTTCCTCCTCCTCTTCCTCGCTGTCGCCGTCGCCCAGAAACAGCCAGTCGCCGCCCAAACAGACCGTCTTCTCGCCCTGCGTGGACGTCTTCCAGCCCCGACCCCCGAGCTGGGAAAACAACGGAGACGACGGAGACGAGCCGCCGCGGAACGACGACGAGGACGAGGACGAGATGGGGGCCGACGAGAGCCAGTACCGGCACCGGCGGCTCACCGGAGACTCCGGCATCGAGGTGTGCCGGTGTCGGGTGGAGGAAGAGGAAGAGGAAGAGGAGGAGGAAGTAGAGGAGGAAGAGGAAGAACAGGAAGTAGAGGAGGACAGGAGAGGAGACGGAAACACCAGCGTCCACGACAGCGTGGACTGTCCCGCCCGGAGCCCGTTGAGCCCGACGCTGTGCACCGCCACCGCGGCGGCTAGCGCCGCGCCAACCGCCGACGGCGCCGGCAAGGTCGTCATCGTCGTGGAGACGGTGTGAACGATGGAAAAAACCGCCCATTCAAGCCTTTTCGTCGACCGGACGACAGGAAGAGACGGTTGTGGACATTTGATCCGTCAGGGACGTTGTGGACGATCGTCCAGTTGGAGTCGGACCCTCGAGAGGCGTCGGTTTAGAGCGTATTTACCGTATCCAGGGTTGGTGATGTAGGACAGGAACGACCTTAGAATACACGTCATCAAACTACACATCGATACCAACATTTCCATCTTTTTTGTTGACAAGCGAGTCGCCAAACAAACGTCCTTTAACCAGGAAATGCAGTCGTGTAAAAAGTTGGTACCACCTTCCACGAGTCAATGTCCCCAACCGATTCATTTATGGCCGAATCAACCAGTTCAAAACCGGTTGGTGTTCCCCCAACGTTCCCCCAACGTTCCCCCAACGTTCCCCCAACGTTCCCACTATGTTCCCCCAGTGTTCCCCCAACGTTCCCACTATGTTCCCCCAGTGTTCCCCCAACGTTCCCACAAATTTCCCACAACGTTCCCCCAGTGTTCCCACAACGTTCCCCCAGTGTTCCCACAACGTTCCCACAACGTTCCCCCAACGTTCCCCCAACGTTCCCCCAGTGTTCCCACAACGTTCCCCCAGTGTTCCCACAACGTTCCCCCAGTGTTCCCACAACGTTCCCCCAGTGTTCCCCCAAATTTCCCCCAACGTTCCCACAACGTTCCCACAACGTTCCCCCAACGTTCCCCCAAATTTCCCCCAACGTTCCCCCAAATTTCCCCCAACGTTCCCCCAACGTTCCCCCAACGTTCCCCCAATGTTCCCCCAGTGTTCCCACAACGTTCCCCCAACGTTCCCCCAACGTTCCCACAAATTTCCCACAACGTTCCCACTATGTTCCCCCAACGTTCCCACAACGTTCCCACAATGTTCCCCCAGTGTTCCCCCAACGTTCCCCCAACGTTCCCACAAATTTCCCACAACGTTCCCACAAATTTCCCACTATGTTCCCACTATGTTCCCCCAACGTTCCCACTATGTTCCCACAACGTTCCCACAACGTTCCCCCAGTGTTCCCCCAGTGTTCCCACAACGTTCCTACAATGTTCCCCCAACGTTCCCACAACGTTCCCCCAGTGTTCCCCCAGTGTTCCCCCAACGTTCCCACAACGTTCCCCCAGTGTTCCCCCAGTGTTCCCACAATGTTCCCCCAACGTTCCCCCAACGTTCCCCCAACGTTCCCCCAACGTTCCCCCAACGTTCCCCTAACGTTCCCACAAATTTACCACTATGTTCCCACAACATTCCCACAACGTTCCCACAACGTTCCCACAACGTTCCCACAACGTTCCCCCAGGGTTCCCACAACGTTCCCCCAATGTTCCCCCTGTGTTCCCCCTGTGTTCCCCCAACGTTCCCCCTGTGTTCCCCCAGTGTTCCCCAACGTTCCCCCAACGTTCCCCCTGTGTTCCCCCAGTGTACCCCAACGTTCTCCCAACGTTCCCACAACGTTCCCCCAACGTTCCCACAATGTTCCTAAAATGTTCCCCCAACGTTCCCCCAACGTTCCTAAAATGTTCCCCCAACGTTCCCCCAACGTTCCCCCAACGTTCCCACAATGTTCCCCCAACGTTCCCCCAACGTTCCCCCAACGTTCCCCCAGTGTTCCCACAACGTTCCCCCAACGTTCCCCCAACGTTCCCACAACGTTCCCCCAACGTTCCCACAATGTTCCTCCAACGTTCCCCCAACGTTCCCCCAACGTTCCCCCAACGTTCCCCCAACGTTCCCACAACGTTCCCCCAACGTTCCCCCAATGTTCCTACAACGTTCCCCCAACGTTCCCCCAGTGTTCCCCCAACGTTCCCCCTGTGTTCCCCCAACGTTCTCCCAACATTCCCCCAACGTTCCCCCAACGTTCCCCCAACGTTCCCACAACGTTCCCCCAACGTTCCCCCAACGTTCCCCCAGTGTTCCCCCAGTGTTCCCACAACGTTCCCACAATGTTCCCCCAACGTTCCCCCAAAGTTCCCACAATGTTCCCCCAGTGTTCCTACAATGTTCCCCCATTCCCCCAACGTTCCCACAACGTTCCCAAAATTCTCAGATTCTCACCGACTCCAAACTAAAATCTCTTTTGGAGACTTTGAGCTTCGTTTTCGTGTAAACGAACGGCCAAAACGCATGAAAACACCAGCGTTTCTGCTCCGTGGAAACGTAGTCGGTGATTGCGTGGACGACTGACTCACTTCCAAGGCTGAACCAACTTTTTCACACGACTGTAGGAACGAGTTTCTTCCTTCAAAGAAAAAGCGAAGAACAGCTGAAGTGTTTGGAAGCGTGTGGTCGTTGGTGACGGGGGAGGTTTTTGGAAATGTGCCCGGTATCTTTGGGACGACGTCGGCCGGTGATTCACCGACCGACTGACGGAGTTACGACTGACTCACTCAGACTGGAGAGACGTCCTGTTCGTAAATGCAAAAACTCAAAATCTTACCAGGAATATTTGTCTTATTTCTAGTTAAAATGTCTAATTTTTAGTCAAAATAAATCTTATTACACTTAAAACAAGACTCACCACTGGAAAAAACATACATTTTCACCTGTTTCAAGTAGATTTTCACTTAAAATAAGATTTTTTTGCTTGTAATAAGAAGATAAATCTTGTT
Source organism: Cololabis saira (assembly GCF_033807715.1). Lineage (NCBI taxonomy): Eukaryota > Metazoa > Chordata > Actinopteri > Beloniformes > Belonidae > Cololabis > Cololabis saira. The sequence continues at coordinate 1,647,853 of NC_084606.1, forward strand.
CCACTGGCAGATTTTTCTACTTATTTCAAGTGTAAATTTACTTGAAACAGGTGGAAATTGTCAAATAAGTTATTTTTCTGGTAATGACTCTTGTTTTAAGTGTAATGAGATTTTTTTACCTAAACTGAGACATTTTAACTAGAAATGAGACACATATTCCTGGTAAGATTCAGAGTTTTTGCAGCGTGGGCTCATTTGCAGTTTTTTTCTGCTCACGGTTTATGTTTAATTGGCCGGAGAAACCGCCGGCTGGAGCTCTGACATCAGTACGAAACAAACAATGAGGCTTTTCAGACGGAAAACAAAGCGGCAAAGTCGTCATCGTCACGTCTTTGTCTCGGATGAAACAATAGATTCAGACTCCAACGTCTCCGTCTCCACAACATCTGTAAACCGGAACAACGGCGTCTCCACAACATCTGTAAACCGGAACAACGTCGTCTCCACAACATCTGTAAACCGGAACAACGTCGTCTCCACAACATCTGTAAACCGGAACAACGTCGTCTCCACAACATCTGTAAACCGGAACAACGTCGTCTCCACAACATCTGTAAACCGGAACAACGTCGTCTCCACAACATCTGTAAACCGGAACAACGTCGTCTCCACAACATCTGTAAACCGGAACAACGTCGTCTCCACAACATCTGTAAACCGGAACAACGTCGTCTCCACAACATCTGTAAACCGGAACAACGTCGTCTCCACAACATCTGTAAACCGGAACAACCAGAGAAGAATGTGGTCTCCACAACATCTGTAAACCGGAACAACGTCGTCTCCACAACATCTGTAAACCGGAACAACGTCGTCTCCACAACATCTGTAAACCGGAACAACGTCGTCTCCACAACATCTGTAAACCGGAACAACCAGAGAAGCACGTTGGGACTCGTTTTCAAATCCTCCCGATGTTTTCTAGCTTCTTCTAGCTTCTAGCTAGCTTGACAGACGAAGTCCATATTTTGTGACAGAAGGACAAACGAGGAAAAATAAACTCATAAACTCGTAGAAAAGGAGTTTATTTTAGCGCTGAGGTTGTTTTTGTTCGTAAAAGTGTTTGATTTGCCTGAACTTTACCGAGTCGCAGACGCGACGCCTGAAAACCCCAAACCGTTTCAAACGTTGGTTAAAATACTGAACAATACCAGCCGGTTCATTCTAGACTAAACTGACCGGTTCATTCTAGACTAAACCTACCGGTTCATTCTAGACTAAACCGACCTGTTCAGTCTAGATTAAACCTACCGGTTCATTCTAGACTAAACCGACCGGTTCATTCTAGACTAAACCTACCGGTTCATTCTAGACTAAACCTACCGGTTCATTCTAGACTAAACCGACCGGTTCATTTAAAGCAGCACTATGTAACTGTTCCAGCTTAATCTAATATTTCATCATCATCATTGTGATGGAACATCAACTTCCAACAGGTTTAATTTCTCCTCTGTCATGGTCTGAGGGGTCTGTATCTCCTTCACTGGCACTATGTAACTTTGAGGAGCATGGTAGGAACCCTGCCACACTAAAAAACTACACATTTTTACGGCTTTGACTGCTTTATGGCGTACGTCACTTCCCCCTCCTTCCCCATTCGTTGTCCGAATAAACACGGGTTTTATTCCCACTTCTCCAGCTTGTTGTGATCGAATTGAATCACCCCGGGTTCTTTAATTGAGCTGGAAAAGGTAAATAAAAAGACACAAGACTGGGATAGAATTAAAGTAGGCCTCATGAGGGAGATCGGCAGAGCAAAAGCTCCTGCAGCCTGCTTCTCAATCGTCCTGCTCAGATCTGCCGGTCTCTGTCTTGAGAACATATTTTATTACACTTGAGAAAGTAGGGGTGGCTTGGGGCCCCCCTTAGTTTATTGCTGGGGGCCTCTCTTATCTCGTGCCTGTTACAGCATGGTACTTTCAGTGAAAAGACAGAAGAATGCACCTTAGTTTCACATACAGAAACATTTAGTTAATCAGCACATGCAGTTTACATATTCAGTTTGATTTTAAACTATTCTTTATATAATCAATCATAACAATCCCCCTTTTGATCTCTAATCAGAGATCACCCTATGTATCTTCTTTCTTCTTTATTGTTCCTCTTCAGGAGTCAGAGGTAGACTACTCTGATCACCCGGTGGACCCTGCTCAGGGGATTATTCTGCCCCTCTCTTGAGAGCTAAGGTCTGATGTCCGCTCCTGCACCAGATCCAGCGGATCTGGGGTCCTAATCTTCATGGGGGGGGTCCGGTGTTGCCCACTGCGATCAGTGACACCACGTGTCACCTTTCCTGTGGAGTCGGATGACGTGGGAAGTCCGTTCTGGGTCCTGTCCACCTCGGCTCCGACCACTGTCTCTTGATGACTCACAGGGGAACCCATTCTGTCTGTGAGGTCCGTGTCTGTCCGTCCGTATCCGACCTGTTTGGAGTAAGCAGATACCAAACTTTGCAGTTCGGAGAAGTGAGCTTTCTGACCAAATTGTTATTCGTCAGTCTCCTTCAAGTAGGGCGCATTCTGCGGCCCTAGAAAAAATCGTCCAGTCTGTACTTCGTACGGGTCAGTCCATGGCCCGCGTTCACCCATGTCATTTTGGTCTGTGCACAGATTTTTGCCAATTTAGTCTTCATATTCGCATGTCCCATCCAGCGTTTCCCAAACGCCTTCCTGATGTCACCCACTACACAATACTCAACTCCAGATGATTCAATACATTATCCTACAATTTCATACAGATAGGTGTGGAGCAATAATTGCTTATTTATGAACATTACTGATTTCTTTCCCTTTGGGCACTGTATGTACACCCACTTCAACAATCCAGACATGCAAATTACTCTGTTAAATCCTTTACGCGTTGAGGGGATACTCAGGATTGTCCACACGATTAACATTTCCTTTATAGAAAAGTGACATTTCTTCGTAACAAAAAGTAAAAACCATTCACTCTCATGAAACTATGGCATATTTGCCCCAAAATACTGGTTGATGATCAAATGAATTATTACAATAACTGGAAAACATATTCCTTCTTATTAAGCTCCTCCGTAGTTCACTATTGAATGTTACATAAAGACATATCTTCGTACAGAATAAAGTTGAAAATGATCTGCCTCCGGGGCTAAACACTGACATGTTTTCCTGGAATGTTCAATGAAACAACCTTTCTCGTATCACATAACAACATCCATGTGATTCAAAATCTCCTTAACCATGTGCTTTCTAAGGTGGATATTTGGATCAAAAATGAACAAAACCTCTCTTAATATTAGTAAACAAATTATATATCATTCAGTTTCAATAAAGAACAAAAGAATATGGAAAATCTGGCCTTTCAGATCAAAATAAATGATAAAAAAAATAAAGAAAGTAAACTCTACAAAGTTTCTTGGAGTCCTCATTGATGACTGTCTAAACTCTAATCGTCATATAGATCACTTTTGCAAAACTAAATATCTAAGAACCTAAAAATGACAGTCTGCTTTTCAAAGCGAGACACCTGCTTCCACGCTCTGCTCTTCTTATTCTTTATCAACCTTTGTTTGGACAACATCTAAATTCCTGTACTATTATTTACTGTAATACTTATCCCAGCTATCTAAAAAATTTGGACCTTTTACAAAAAAGAAAAATTACTCGTGCCATCTCCTGGACTAAATTTAATTCATCTAATCGCCATCCGTTTGCCCATTCTGGTATTCTTTACCTTAAAGAATAAAACTACTCCCATAATGCTTGTACAATATATCAGGTGGTCTCAGGTTTCACTCTACTCATTCCAATCTCCGTTTCCCATCTCAAGGCCACTATTATTTATATTTCTTATTAAGAGCTGTCTTTACCATGTCTACCTCTATACTGTTACACCTTTCACTTTTTTAATCGTATATATTTTAATACGTACCACACTTTTATCTACTGTACATTTGTTATTTACTGTTGCTACTTTTAAATCTGAGTGGAAAACTAAATAACCGGAGTCAAATTCCTTGGGAAATGTTCAAACTTGACTAATAAATCTGATTCAGATTCTAATTCCTTCAATCCTTCTAGCATCTACTGTTACCCATATTTCGTCTTCCTCGTTTACTATCGCATATGCTAATTGTAACCCTTCGTTCCAGTATCTAAAACCGTATCCGTCTACAAACAAATTAATCGCTTTGTCAAATGGTGTTTTCACTAAGTCTTCCCTGACTTTATCGTCACAAACGATTCTTTGCATGCACTTGTGTGGTTTTCCCCTATGATATCCTTCGTGTGTATACGAAATATTTGATGCTTCATTTTCTTAATTTCTTTTTGATTAATTTCTTTTAACTGCTACATGCTGTATACATGTAGGGTCGTGTTTACACGTCACATAATTACCAACCTTACTCCCCCTTTTGAAACAGGATCACTTGTTGATGATCCTGTTACAGAAAAACTCTAAATCCTAACACCTAGTTGTTTCACCATGTCGTACAACTATTGGGTGGTGATAATAATTTTGCTTTGGAGGCATTAAGCCTGATGGCCTAGACGCAAAACCAATGATACATGAGGGCAAGCCTTTTAATAATTTCATACCACCTTAGTCGTGTCATAATGTGAGTGCAAGGCATCATGTTACCATTAGGTGTATCGTAAAATAATGTGATATGTAAAGGATTGGGGGAACAAGCGTAAGGACACCAGGTGTGACTCAGGAGCGCCACTGTTGATAGACCGTATATCGGGCCAGGAGTAACCGATGTTTCTGGTTCAAACAAAGTCCAACATACTGTACTGCTGCAGCCAGACCTGGCTGAGGAGATAACATGCAATGTCCACTCAGATGGTTGATTGACTCCGTGTCCCCCGTCCAGAAAGGTCAGCGTCAAACCATCGGGACCACACTGAATCATCACCCCCAACATGATCAGTTGGTCTGTCCCCATCAGGTCACAGGGAGCTTGTGTGACACGAGGAAAAAATGTCTCAGGGTTTGCGCCCCACCCTCATCCTGAGGGGGCATGTGAATGGTAAAGTCTGTTTTTTCTCCAAAGCAGCCAGTCCCTTGGTGTCTCTTTGTGGGGCGTGTCTCTCCTGGGTCTCTATGGCAACCCCCTCGCCAAATCCCCCGGGCCCCTCCTTGTCCACCCATCCCTCTATGGTATGTGGTAGTGGAGGTTGGGTGCTCAAGGTGGTTCATAAAATTTGTGTGTGTTTAATGCTGATTTACTAACAGTATCTCTTGTATCAGCCCACTGACCCCGCGCCTGGCGCTGAAAGTTTCCCCTCTTTTTTTTTTCTGTTTCTGTTTCACCCAACATGTTTACGACATGGTCTGGTCTGTCCATACCCCCACATTCCTTCGTTATCTTTTCCGACCCCCTCCCTGTGTTCCAGGTGGCGTTTCAGTTTTCACTCCTTCTAAATTCCCAATCTCCTCTTTTCTTGTTCAAATTAATCCGAATTTATTTAAAAAATCCTTGGTTCGCTAATGGAGAACTAACCAATGTTTGTAGAAAGAAAATAATCTTTATATATTTTTCCTCTCTCAGCAACAGTTACAGTAAACACAAAGTGACAAAACCTGTTCAAAAATGTAAAAGTAAATTATCCACTGACTGTCCTAATATTAATAACCATAGAAAAGTCCTAAATAACATTGTAAAACCTCTAACGCATATCTGTAATTTATCATTTCAATCTGGTCCTTTTCCTAAATAAAATAAAAATTGCAAAAGCACTTCCACTTCCCAAAAATGACAGTAACCTCAACTATACAAATTACAGACAGAAATTACAATGTCCCTACTATCACAGATTCCAAAAGAGCCCTCACTTGAAAGTTAAGGAATGTGAGCCGCCCCTAACCAATTCACCATATTTCGCTGAGGGGAGGTGCTCCAGTACACAGACAAACGTTCTTGACCTAAACAAACAAACTCCCAAAAAGTCCTCTCTCGAAGTTCATATATGCTTTATCAAATAAAAAAGTCTTCTTTATTAGACACAGAATGCATCATTTAAAGAAGCTCATTGTTAATGTTATCTTAAAAAATGTCAACAGAGAAGCTGAAGCTCATGTATTTTTAACAGATAAAAAGTCTCCTTTATAGACACAGAATGTATCATTTAAAGAAGCTCATTGTTCATATTATTTTAACCAAGTCAACAGAGAGAGGCTCATATGAATTTAAACCTTTTACTTCTTAACATTTTATCTTATAATATCCAAATATATTCTAAAATTTGTCACCTATTCAACCCCTAAATAAGATTATTATCAACATAATCTCTAGCTTTTTTAAAGCTTTACTGGTTATCTGTGCTGCCGAAAGACCCAAACAGCCCCTCCTCCTTCCATCGGAGCAACAGTCTGCATCTCTGCTTCTCTGCATCTCCAAGCACCATAAAATCTGCTAACGATCAAAGCAGGTCATGATCTGACAGAGGACTTTTACGACCATGGCATCTGAACATGCAACTTCCACGAATCTCTCTTTTACCTTTTCTGTCTTTCTTTCTCTTATAATGACAGAATATATCTACAAAGTTCCATGAACATACAATACACAAAGGCACACACACACACTATCTCTCACTCTCTCTCTCCCTCTCTCTCACACACACACACACACATCCCAGGAGTCTCTGTCTCTCACATACACACACACACACACACATACACAAGCAGTCTCTGTCTCACACACACAGAAAGCAGGCGCTTTACACACAAGCGCAGCCCCTCACCTCTCACATAGCAAGGCCAGCAGTTACTGCTGAATTTTTACATACTTCACAATCTCATCTATTTTTGTTTTTCAAGCCCATGTCAACATAGATGTTACAATATCTTCACGGCGCCACGCCCTCAACATTTAAAGTTTCTCGGGCATTTTAAAACCTCTTATCCTAGGCTCAACACAGTGATTTTGGGGTGTCTCAATTCCCGGGCAACCTTTACCCAGCAAAATCCGTGCGCCCGTCGACGTCACGGTGGGAGCGCCAAAACTCCGAAACTTTAGAATGTCTACGGTAACAGGATTCTCCCATAATCCTGTCCCTCAAAAGGGCCTCAAACCCCGACATTCCGGGATTTAAACCCTTAACAAATATTCCTCTCTGGGCCTGAAACCCTTTCTAATAACATCCTGGGACTTAAACCCTTAACAAATATTCCTCTTAATTTCTATTCCAGTTTTTTGTCCTTTTTTCATTAAATTTAGCAGTTGTCATTCCTTAAATTTAGCAATTCTTAATTCAGCAGTTATCATTCCTTAAATTTAGCAGTTATTAAATTCAGCCGTTATCATTCCTTAAATTTAACAGTTCTTAAATTCAGCAGCTGGGTGTTTACTTAAGACTTTGGACACGGTCTTGATTTGAGTATATCCAATGCAGATAAAGGTCTGCTTACCCTGAATTTGCGCGCGGCCGTGTCCTCGGCCTTTTTTGCAACCAGCTGTTTTTTTTTTTCATAATTACCTGTCTCCTGATCTCAATCCCGGACGAGCCCCCAAATTGTTGTGATCGAATTGAATCACCCCGGGTTCTTTAATTGAGCTGGAAAAGGTAAATAAAAAGACACAAGACTGGGATAGAATTAAAGTAGGCCTCATGAGGGAGATCGGCAGAGCAAAAGCTCCTGCAGCCTGCTTCTCAATCGTCCTGCTCAGATCTGCCGGTCTCTGTCTTGAGAACATATTTTATTACACTTGAGAAAGTAGGGGTGGCTTGGGGCCCCCCTTAGTTTATTGCTGGGGGCCTCTCTTATCTCGTGCCTGTTACAGCATGGTACTTTCAGTGAAAAGACAGAAGAATGCACCTTAGTTTCACATACAGAAACATTTAGTTAATCAGCACATGCAGTTTACATATTCAGTTTGATTTTAAACTATTCTTTATATAATCAATCATAACAAGCTAAACACAGTTGCTGGCCAGCGCTCTGTGGTGATTAACCCCAATCTGCAGATAAAACTAGTTTGTTGAGGAAAAGATATTAACTCTATTTGTAGCTGCAGAGGAAAAAAATAATCTCACGAGGAAAACAAAAATATTGCTCACGCCTCGGAGCCTCTTCAGCATAATATAGCAGTCAAAAAAAAAAAAGAGAAGTAAGAGTAATACAAAACATGTACTGTATGTTGAACTATTATACTAATTTATTGAAACACATGGCGAGTCAAACATTTACCAAAGCAGCTGCCAAACACTCCTAAACAAGGTAGTAAGACGGCGGTTCTGCAGAACTGCGGCAGTAAATCCTTCTAAAGAGTGCAGCTCCGACGAGGAGCTTCATTCTTTAGTAGTGATTTCATTGGGATCCAGACCGTTAATAATCATTATTTTCTCCATATTCCGCTCCCTGGCTTCCTTGTTTAAGGTATCCCGGTAAATTCCAGTTCCTTTCCAGCAGTTTAACATCTTTTTTTTTGCGTTCCGTCTGTTCACTTGGTGAAACAGAAAAGCGTCCCGTCTTCTCTCATCAAAACAAATGCAGCGACAGGACAGGAGTTTTCCGGCAGTACGCGCTGGTGCATCATGGGAAACGTAGTGTTCTTTCTGGTAAAGCACTACCGCTTTTGTCCAAAAGATGGCGCCAAACTCAATAAAAGCTGAAAGTTACGTTGTGCTGCTTTAAGGACAAACTTACCGGTTCATTTGTGGCCAACGTTTATTTCAGGCGTCGCATTTGCGGCTCTGTGTAACTTTGACGTGAAGAGCAATATTTTTCAAGAGGAGCCCAGAACCGTCGGGGGGGCAGCAGTGAATCGACCACAGCGGAGGGACGTTGGCTGTTCGATTGAAAAACCCTGGTTCCTGCTGCATTACTTCACCTACGACCGGATCAACGGACGTGTCAGTTCCAGGAGGAACGAGCCGGAACCGGATAAGCCGGATAAACCGGACAAGCCGGAGACGCCTGGGTTAGCAGGAGGCTAACGACCGGAGACGCCTCGGTTAGCGGGAGGCTAACGGTTAGCGGGAGGCTAACGGTTAGCGGGAGGCTAACGGCTAACGGGACTTCTGGGGGCTGAAACCCGACACCAGGCTGTTGATGTTGTAGTCGATGTTGTGGTTGATGGTGTTTTTGTTTACCTGAACTACTAAGGTTATTTATCTCCATGGTTTCTGATGCCATTTCTACTTGACAACTGTTGCTACGTAGCGTTAGCGTGTGTGAGCTTCGATGGATGACTGAGAAATGAGTTCTGAGGTCCGGGTTCCCGAAGGCAGCCACTCGCTAGCCCGGATGCTAGTCCGGACGCTAGCCCGGATGCTAGTCCGGACGCTAGTCCGGATGCTAGCCCGGAAGCTAGCCCGGACGCTAGTCCAGGCGCTAGCCCGGATGCTAGCCCGGATGCTAGTCCAGGCGCTAGCCCGGATGCTAGCCCGGACGCTAGTCCGGATGCTAGCCCGGACGCTAGTCCAGGCGCTAGTCCGGACGCTAAGCTAGTCCGGACGCTAGTCCAGACCAGAGATTTATTTATTAATTAATTCATTTACAAATTAACGTTTAACGCTCAAAATAAATCGTGATTAAAATCAAGGAAATAAAGAAACTGATGAAAATGAAAATCGCAACTTTACGAATAAATGTTCAAATTCGGGAAAAGAAAATCCAAATTGTATTGAGTTAATAAAGACGATCGGAAGTCGTAAACTTCATGAACGTTTTATAAAACCTTATAAACATAAAAGAACAAGAAGAAGTTCAAATGTTCAAATTCAGGAAAGAAAATCCAAATTGTTAATAAAAGTTGATAAACACGCTTTTTTTTCAGCTTAATAAAATATCGTGAACATGAAAGTTTCACTTCAAATGTTCAAATTTACCAAAGAAAAACAAGAATTTGAGTTCTTAAATTCACAAATTTCAAGTCTTTACTTTAAAAATAAAAGTTGAAAAGAGAAATCTAAATTTCTCATGAAAAGGGAACATTTCCAAATCGTTTTTTTACCGACTAAACCTGTATTTTTAACTTGGGTAAAACAGTTCCGGCTGCGGCCACACGGGGGCGGCAGTTCCGGCTCCGGCCACACGGGGGCGGCAGTTCCAGCTGCGGCCACACGGGGGCGGCGGGACGTCTGGCTTCGGGAACCGTCCTCGTCTTCACTTCCTGCGGGTTTGTTTTGATGACGTTTCAATGCTTTACTAAGTTTACTAAGAGGTTTGTTCTTCTGATCGATGCTGATCGTTAGTATTACTGATCAATACTTGGTGTGTGTGTGTGTGTGTGTGTGTGTGTGTGTGTGTGTGTGTGTGTGTGTGACCTCACTAAACCAGCCTGTTCTAAACGTGTGTGAACATATAAGAATAAAACCTGTTGAGTCTGTTGAAGCTTCAGCGTGTTTCCATGGCAACGATCACGATGATTAGCATAGCGTTAGCATAGCGTTAGCATAGCGTTAGCATAGCGTTAGCATAGCGTTAGCGTAACTAGGCTGCGGGTCAGTCCTAAACTAGCGCAGCGTTAGTAAAGCTTTTTTTTGTTTTGTTTTTTTTCTTTCAATAAAAAAAAATTACGATTTTGGTTAATTTTTAAAACATCTAAAAGTAGACGCCTCATCATAGATATGTACACGTAAAAAAGAAAAAAAGAGGAAAAAAAAGGAAAAAAGAGGAGAAAAAAAGAGGAAAAAAAGGGGAAAAAGGAGAAAAAAGGGAAAAAAAGAGGAAAAAAATTGAATAAAAGAAGGGAAAAAAAGAGGAAAAAAAGACGCCTCATCATAGACATTCAAAATAACATTTGAACCATTTTTCAGACAATAAAATACCATTTGAACCATTTTTCACACAATAAAATAACATTTGAACCATTTTTCATACAACAAAATAACATTTGAACCAGTTTTCAGATAATAAAATATTTGAACCATTTTTCAGATAATAAAATAACATTTGAACCTTTTTTTGAACAACAAAATAACATTTGAACCATTTTTCAGACAAGGCTTTTACTGATCCGTAGACGCGTCATCGTCTACTCCATCCCGCAAACAGGACCATGTGATACGGTCGTGTTTTCCTCGCTACCAGTATCAAATCAAACCAAATGGTCATAAAAATCAAATCAAACAACACTCATCCCTGGAAAAAACAACAATGTTCACCTGTTTCAAGTAGATTTTCACTTAAAATAAGTAGAAAAATCTGCCAGTGGAACAAGATTTTTTTGCTTGTAATAAGAAGATAAATCTTGTTCCACTGGCAGATTTTTCTACTTATTTCAAGTGAAAATTTACCTGAAACAGGTGAAAATTGTCAAATAAGGTATTTTTCTGGTAATGAGTCTTGTTTTAAGTGTAATGAGATTTTTTGACTAAAAATGAGTCATTTTAACTAGAAATAAGTCAAATATTCCAGGTCAGATTTAGAGTTGTTGCAGTGTAAAAGGGATGAAATACTTGGGAATCAAACTAAGCAATGATGTGGAGGAAATACCTTTATTAAACTGAGAACCATTGTTGCAAAAAATTAAAACTAATTTGGATAAATGGGGGAAACTAAGGCTTATATTATGGGGGAATAAAAATGGTGGTTAAACCGCAAATTTAATGACGTGCTAATGATGTTGCTAATAACCTCCTCAGATTTTTAACCAGTAGATACAAGAATCAAAGCCCAGAATTAAACTTATAAAATGTGCTCTCGTAGAGACAGAGGTCTGGGATTCCAGACCCGAGATTTTATTACGTCTCTTTTTTTTTTTTTCAATTATAATTTCCTTCTTGTTTTTTTATTAATATCTTTTTATTTCACAATAATTTTCACAATTCACATTTTCACATTCGCGACTTCTATTCTATCCACATTCCTACCCTCCCCATATTACCTGGAAAAAAGAGGAAAAAATAGGAAAAAAAGTGGAAGAAATGATTGAAAAAAAGAGAAAAAAGAGGAAAAAAGAAGGAAAAAAAGAGATAAAAAGAGGAAAAAAAGAAGGAAAAAATCATTTAAAAAAGAAGAAAAAGAGAAGAAAAGAGGAAAAGGAGGAAAAAAATAGAAAAATAGGAAAAAATAGGAAAAAAAGAGTTAAAGAGAAAAAAATCTAGAAAAATACAGGAAAAAAAGAAGGAAAAAATAGGAAAAAAGTGGAAAAAAGAAGGAAAAAAGGAGGAAAAAAAGAGGAATAAAAAGAGAAAAAAGAGAGAAAAAAACATACATTAAGGGAGATGAAAATTAAATAAATATTTAAAAAAAAAATATATATATATATAATGGCAGCAACAGCGAAATCAAACTATATATATATATATATATATATATATATATATATATATATATATATATATATATATATATATATATATATATATCCATACATACATACATATAAGGCACAAGTTTGAAAATAGAGATACTCATTGGTCCTTTGGAAAAATTATCCAGTTTTGAAAATAATGGAAACCAAAATTCTTTAAGAATTTGAGCACGGTTGTATTTTTCCAAAGTAAATTTTTCAAATGGTAAAAAAATGATCCAAAAATGATCCAAAAAAAACCTTGAAAGTTGGAGGGGAATCATCTTTCCAAAGTAAAAGTAAGTATGTGATCATAATTAATATCCTGCTTTTTTTCCGTCTTACGTCTCTTTTGAAACCGGAGAAAAGAAAACCAGCTAGATCAGGGGTCTAAACCCAAAATGTTTTAGAGCCGTATTGGACCAAAAACACCAAAAAACTAATATGTCTGGAGCCGCAAAACATGAAAAGTCTCGTATCAGAATTAGAATGAAGGCAAATGGCAAAAGGCGAAATGTCGAGAAAAAAGTTGAAATGTTGAGAAAAAAGTTGAAATGTTGAGAAAAAAGTCAAAATGTTGAGAAAAAAGTCAAAATGTTGAGAAAAAAAGTCAAAATGTTGATGAAAAAAAGTCATAATGTTGAGAAAAAAAGTCAAAATGTTGATGAAAAAAAGTCATAATGTTGAGAAAAAAAGTCAAAATGTTGATGAAAAAAAGTTAAAATGTTGAGGAAAAAGTCGAAAAGTCGAGATTAAAAGGGAAGAAAAAAAGAAGGAAAAGAAAAAAAAGAAGAAAAAAGAAAAAAAGGAAAAAAAGGTCAAACATTTGTGAAAAAGCTCCAGGAGCCACTAGGGCGGCGCTAGAGAGCCCTAGCGGCTCTAGAGCCGCGGGTTGCCACGGCGACCCCTGAGCTAGAGTGAGTTCCTATTGAAAATAAACTGTCACTCCCTTTCACTCCTATTGATAGATTCTCTCAGTCCTCACATAGTGAACCCTCTTAGGGGAGAGTGAGGTAATGTGAGACACTTTTTACATTTTCTCCCCTCCAGGCAAGCTGAAAGTCAAAATGTAGAGAAAAAAAGTCAAAATGTCGAGAAAAAAAGGCGAAATGTTGAAGAAAAAAAGTCAAAATGTTGAAAAAAAGTCAAAATGTTGATAAAAAAGTCAAAATGTTGAGGAAAAAAGTCAAAATGTTGAGGAAAAAAGTCAAAATGTCGAGAAAAAAGTCCAAATTTCGAGAAAAAAGTCAAAATTTCGAGAAAAAAAAGTCAAAATGTCGAGAAAAAAAAGTCAAAATGTTGAGAAAAAAAGGCGAAATGTTGAAGAAAAAAAGTCAAAATGTTGAAAAAAAGTCAAAATGTTGATAAAAAAGTCAAAATGTTGAGGAAAAAAGTCAAAATGTTGAGGAAAAAAGTCAAAATGTCGAGAAAAAAGTCCAAATTTCGAGAAAAAAGTCAAAATTTCGAGAAAAAAGTCAAAATTATGAGAAAAAACTCAAAATTATGAGAAAAAAGTCAAAATGTGGAGAAAAAAGTCAAAATGTGGAGAAAAAAGTCAAAATGTTGAGAAAAAATAGTCAAAATGTCGTGAAAAAAGTCAAAATTTCGAGAAAAAAAGTCAAAATGTCGAGGAAAAAAAGGCGAAATGTTGAGAAAAAAAGTCAAAATGTCGAGAAAAAAGTCAAAATGTCGAGAAAAAAGTCGAAAAGTCGAGAAAAAAGTCGAAAAGTCGAGAAAAAAGTCGAGAAGTCGAGATTAAAAAGGAAAAGAAAAAGGAAGAAAAAAGAGGGAAAAAAAGAAGGAAAAGAAAAAAAAGAAGAAAAAAGAAAAAAAGAAGAAAAAAGGTAAAAAAAGGAAAAAAAGGTCAAACATTTGTGAAAAAGCTCCAGGAGCCACTAGGGCGGCGCTAGAGAGCCCTAGCGGCTCTAGAGCCGCGGGTTGCCACGGCGACCCCTGAGCTAGAGTGAGTTCCTATTGAAAATAAACTGTCACTCCCTTTCACTCCTATTGATAGATTCTCTCAGTCCTCACATAGTGAACCCTATTAGGGGAGAGTGAGGTAATGTGAGACACTTTTTACATTTCCTCCCCTCCAGGCAAGCTGAAAGTCAAAATGTAGAGAAAAAAAGTCAAAATGTCGAGAAAAAAAGGCGAAATGTTGATAAAAAAGTCAAAATGTTGAGGAAAAAAGTCAAAATGTTGAGGAAAAAAGTCAAAATGTCGAGAAAAAAGTCCAAATTTCGAGAAAAAAGTCCAAATTTCGAGAAAAAAAAGTCAAAATGTCGAGAAAAAAAAGTCAAAATGTTGAGAAAAAAAGGCGAAATGTTGAAGAAAAAAAGTCAAAATGTTGAAAAAAAGTCAAAATGTTGATAAAAAAGTCAAAATGTTGAGGAAAAAAGTCAAAATGTCGAGAAAAAAGTCCAAATTTCGAGAAAAAAGTCAAAATTTCGAGAAAAAAGTCAAAATTATGAGAAAAAACTCAAAATTATGAGAAAAAAGTCAAAATGTGGAGAAAAAAAAGTCAAAATGTTGAGAAAAAAAGGCGAAATGTTGAAGAAAAAAAGTCAAAATGTTGAAAAAAAGTCAAAATGTTGATAAAAAAGTCAAAATGTTGAGGAAAAAAGTCAAAATGTTGAGGAAAAAAGTCAAAATGTCGAGAAAAAAGTCCAAATTTCGAGAAAAAAGTCAAAATTTCGAGAAAAAAGTCAAAATTATGAGAAAAAACTCAAAATTATGAGAAAAAAGTCAAAATGTGGAGAAAAAAGTCAAAATGTGGAGAAAAAAGTCAAAATGTTGAGAAAAAATAGTCAAAATGTCGTGAAAAAAGTCAAAATTTCGAGAAAAAAAGTCAAAATGTCGAGGAAAAAAAGGCGAAATGTTGAGAAAAAAAGTCAAAATGTCGAGAAAAAAGTCAAAATGTCGAGAAAAAAGTCGAAAAGTCGAGAAAAAAGTCGAAAAGTCGAGAAAAAAGTCGAGAAGTCGAGATTAAAAAGGAAAAGAAAAAGGAAGAAAAAAGAGGGAAAAAAAGAAGGAAAAGAAAAAAAAGAAGAAAAAAGGTAAAAAAAGGAAAAAAAGGTCAAACATTTGTGAAAAAGCTCCAGGAGCCACTAGGGCGGCGCTAGAGAGCCCTAGTGGCTCTAGAGCCGCGGGTTGCCACGGCGACCCCTGAGCTAGAGTGAGTTCCTATTGAAAATAAACTGTCACTCCCTTTCACTCCTATTGATAGATTCTCTCAGTCCTCACATAGTGAACCCTATTAGGGGAGAGTGAGGTAATGTGAGACACTTTTTACATTTCCTCCCCTCCAGGCAAGCTGAAAGTCAAAATGTAGAGAAAAAAAGTCAAAATGTCGAGAAAAAAAGGCGAAATGTTGAAGAAAAAAAGTCAAAATGTTGAAAAAAAGTCAAAATGTTGATAAAAAAGTCAAAATGTTGAGGAAAAAAGTCAAAATGTTGAGGAAAAAAGTCAAAATGTCGAGAAAAAAGTCCAAATTTCGAGAAAAAAGTCCAAATTTCGAGAAAAAAAAGTCAAAATGTCGAGAAAAAAAAGTCAAAATGTTGAGAAAAAAAGGCGAAATGTTGAAGAAAAAAAGTCAAAATGTTGAAAAAAAGTCAAAATGTTGATAAAAAAGTCAAAATGTTGAGGAAAAAAGTCAAAATGTCGAGAAAAAAGTCCAAATTTCGAGAAAAAAGTCAAAATTTCGAGAAAAAAGTCAAAATTATGAGAAAAAACTCAAAATTATGAGAAAAAAGTCAAAATGTGGAGAAAAAAAAGTCAAAATGTTGAGAAAAAAAGGCGAAATGTTGAAGAAAAAAAGTCAAAATGTTGAAAAAAAGTCAAAATGTTGATAAAAAAGTCAAAATGTTGAGGAAAAAAGTCAAAATGTTGAGGAAAAAAGTCAAAATGTCGAGAAAAAAGTCCAAATTTCGAGAAAAAAGTCAAAATTTCGAGAAAAAAGTCAAAATTATGAGAAAAAACTCAAAATTATGAGAAAAAAGTCAAAATGTGGAGAAAAAAGTCAAAATGTGGAGAAAAAAGTCAAAATGTTGAGAAAAAATAGTCAAAATGTCGTGAAAAAAGTCAAAATTTCGAGAAAAAAAGTCAAAATGTCGAGGAAAAAAAGGCGAAATGTTGAGAAAAAAAGTCAAAATGTCGAGAAAAAAGTCAAAATGTCGAGAAAAAAGTCGAAAAGTCGAGAAAAAAGTCGAAAAGTCGAGAAAAAAGTCGAGAAGTCGAGATTAAAAAGGAAAAGAAAAAGGAAGAAAAAAGAGGGAAAAAAAGAAGGAAAAGAAAAAAAAGAAGAAAAAAGAAAAAAAGAAGAAAAAAGGTAAAAAAAGGAAAAAAAGGTCAAACATTTGTGAAAAAGCTCCAGGAGCCACTAGGGCGGCGCTAGAGAGCCCTAGCGGCTCTAGAGCCGCGGGTTGCCACGGCGACCCCTGAGCTAGAGTGAGTTCCTATTGAAAATAAACTGTCACTCCCTTTCACTCCTATTGATAGATTCTCTCAGTCCTCACATAGTGAACCCTCTTAGGGGAGAGTGAGGTAATGTGAGACACTTTTTACATTTCCTCCCCTCCAGGCAAGCTGAAAGTCAAAATGTAGAGAAAAAAAGTCAAAATGTCGAGAAAAAAAGGCGAAATGTTGAAGAAAAAAAGTCAAAATGTTGAAAAAAAGTCAAAATGTTGATAAAAAAGTCAAAATGTTGAGGAAAAAAGTCAAAATGTTGAGGAAAAAAGTCAAAATGTCGAGAAAAAAGTCCAAATTTCGAGAAAAAAGTCCAAATTTCGAGAAAAAAAAGTCAAAATGTCGAGAAAAAAAAGTCAAAATGTTGAGAAAAAAAGGCGAAATGTTGAAGAAAAAAAGTCAAAATGTTGAAAAAAAGTCAAAATGTTGATAAAAAAGTCAAAATGTTGAGGAAAAAAGTCAAAATGTCGAGAAAAAAGTCCAAATTTCGAGAAAAAAGTCAAAATTTCGAGAAAAAAGTCAAAATTATGAGAAAAAACTCAAAATTATGAGAAAAAAGTCAAAATGTGGAGAAAAAAAAGTCAAAATGTTGAGAAAAAAAGGCGAAATGTTGAAGAAAAAAAGTCAAAATGTTGAAAAAAAGTCAAAATGTTGATAAAAAAGTCAAAATGTTGAGGAAAAAAGTCAAAATGTTGAGGAAAAAAGTCAAAATGTCGAGAAAAAAGTCCAAATTTCGAGAAAAAAGTCAAAATTTCGAGAAAAAAGTCAAAATTATGAGAAAAAACTCAAAATTATGAGAAAAAAGTCAAAATGTGGAGAAAAAAGTCAAAATGTGGAGAAAAAAGTCAAAATGTTGAGAAAAAATAGTCAAAATGTCGTGAAAAAAGTCAAAATTTCGAGAAAAAAAGTCAAAATGTCGAGGAAAAAAAGGCGAAATGTTGAGAAAAAAAGTCAAAATGTCGAGAAAAAAGTCAAAATGTCGAGAAAAAAGTCGAAAAGTCGAGAAAAAAGTCGAAAAGTCGAGAAAAAAGTCGAGAAGTCGAGATTAAAAAGGAAAAGAAAAAGGAAGAAAAAAGAGGGAAAAAAAGAAGGAAAAGAAAAAAAAGAAGAAAAAAGGTAAAAAAAGGAAAAAAAGGTCAAACATTTGTGAAAAAGCTCCAGGAGCCACTAGGGCGGCGCTAGAGAGCCCTAGCGGCTCTAGAGCCGCGGGTTGCCACGGCGACCCCTGAGCTAGAGTGAGTTCCTATTGAAAATAAACTGTCACTCCCTTTCACTCCTATTGATAGATTCTCTCAGTCCTCACATAGTGAACCCTATTAGGGGAGAGTGAGGTAATGTGAGACACTTTTTACATTTCCTCCCCTCCAGGCAAGCTGAAAGTCAAAATGTAGAGAAAAAAAGTCAAAATGTCGAGAAAAAAAGGCGAAATGTTGAAGAAAAAAAGTCAAAATGTTGAAAAAAAGTCAAAATGTTGATAAAAAAGTCAAAATGTTGAGGAAAAAAGTCAAAATGTTGAGGAAAAAAGTCAAAATGTCGAGAAAAAAGTCCAAATTTCGAGAAAAAAGTCCAAATTTCGAGAAAAAAAAGTCAAAATGTCGAGAAAAAAAAGTCAAAATGTTGAGAAAAAAAGGCGAAATGTTGAAGAAAAAAAGTCAAAATGTTGAAAAAAAGTCAAAATGTTGATAAAAAAGTCAAAATGTTGAGGAAAAAAGTCAAAATGTCGAGAAAAAAGTCCAAATTTCGAGAAAAAAGTCAAAATTTCGAGAAAAAAGTCAAAATTATGAGAAAAAACTCAAAATTATGAGAAAAAAGTCAAAATGTGGAGAAAAAAGTCAAAATGTGGAGAAAAAAGTCAAAATGTTGAGAAAAAATAGTCAAAATGTCGTGAAAAAAGTCAAAATTTCGAGAAAAAAAGTTGAAATGTTGAGAAAAAAAGTCAAAATGTCGAGAAAAAAGTCCAAATGTTGATAAAAAAAGTCCAAATGATAAAAATAAAGTGTCACTCCCTGTAGCGGACCCGGTTCCAATAAAAAGGCAGAGATTCGTACGGGTGCTCACATTTTATTACCAAACCGGCCCGGTATGGTAATAACGGGGCCCACGGGACCCACGGGGCCCACGGGACCCGGTATTACTGGGCCCCGTGAAAACTGACGGGAAAACACAGAAAAAAAGGACAAAGGAGGATTAATGTAAATTAACAAACATTCCACAATTAAACATCACATAGAATAGAATAGAATCATTTAATATAGAATCATGTAATACCTGATATAGAATCATTTAATATAGAATCATTTAATATAGAATCATTTAATATAGAATCATTTAATATAGAATCATTTAATATAGAATCGTTTAATATAGAATCATTTAATATAGAATCATTTAATATAGAATCATTTAATATAGAATCATGTAATACCTGATATAGAATCATTTAATATAGAATCATTTAATATAGAATCATTTAATATAGAATCATTTAATATAGAATCATTTAATATAGAATCATTTAATAATGATATAGAATCATTTAATATAGAATCATTTAATATAGAATCATTTAATATAGAATCATTTAATACCTGATATAGAATCATTTAATATAGAATCATTTAATATAGAATCATTTAATATAGAATCATTTAATATAGAATCATTTAATATAGAATCATTTAATATAGAATAATTTAATATAGAATCATTTAATATAGAATAATTTAATACCTGATAGAATCATTTAATATAGAATCATTTAATATAGAATCATTTAATATAGAATCATTTAATATAGAATCATTTAATACCTGATATAGAATCATTTAATATAGAATCATT